>NC_060122.1:373363925-373666956 GCF_021461395.2 Schistocerca americana | reverse complement strand
AGTTTGGGAGTCTTATCCTGCACTCTTCCTTAACCAACTTACTTATTTACCTCGGTAATTGAATCCCCTGCAGTAAGAGAAGGAATCCGACATCTTCACTGCGCAAGGAGCAGAATATTATTAGGCGATGTAGGGCAAACAGTGACAAGTGTAGCTCATTTATTTCTAGCTATTGAATCCCACCATGTTCAGTCATGTGTAGAGTTGTTATCCGTTTTGTTTCATAGCAGTGAGTGATAGACATTTGATGTTAAAAATATTCAAAAATAGACGTTCAAAAAATGGCTCTGAGCACTATGGGACTTAACATCTAAGGTCATCAGTCACCTAGAACTTAGAACTACTTAAACCTAACTAACCTAAGGACATCACACACATCCATGCCCGAGGCAGGATTCGAACCTGCGACCTTATCGGTTGCGCGGTTCCAGGCTGAAGCGCCTAGAACCGCTCGGCCACACCGGCCGGCAAAAAAATAGACGTCTCTCGGCGAGCAGTCAGGAGAAAATTACTTGGAATCATGTAAGAGACTGGAGTGGAACACTTAATTATGATTATAATGAAAATGTAGTGAGGCGAATGGGTATTATGTTGATCACTGAAGTTCTTAGTCGGTATCCAGGAGACAAGAAAAGACCGAAACTATGACATAATGGAAGGTGAGTCGATGACAGTAAAGGAAAGCAACCATCAGCACGAAACGTACCCAGGCGGTTAACCATCCAAGTACCAGGTGCCTTTTTCTCTCCGTTGCAGCGTACCTTCGGAGTTGTGTACCTTCGGAGTTCCTGAGGTCTGCGAGATGTGTGAGAACAAGGATGAAAGGAGTATCGGTCAAAACCTACGATAACACTGACTTACTGACATGATGAATAATAAAGGGTTTTCTTGAACTCCGCCTATCATGCTGTGGCCACTTTCGCCTTCGATGGATTCTTGTAGGCCCCGCCACCCTATCTAACCCACAAACACCCAGCTGGGAGAGCAGCTATGCCTTCCTGACAAGTTAAAGAACGGATCACCCAACCGTAGAGTTCGTATCACATGACGACCGCTACGACTAGCCCAGACTATGTCTTGAGGATACACATAACAAGGACAACAGACACTAATGAAACGTAGAACGACTACTTGCTTAACATCAAAAGCAGGGGCGATACAGTAGTGGAAAAAGTCGAAGACTGCTCCTATGTAAAAAGTAATATTACACTATGTGGGAGAAGCAAGGAAAATTATCAGAACCAGATTGGTACAGACGAAGACGACTTTCTTCCAAAAATGATATTGGATTAAATATACACGGCCCAGTCATTTAAATGTGACCACCACCTAAGTTCGACGTCAAAGTGTAATAACCATTCACAGATGGCATGTAACACCACTAACAACGGAGCATATATAAAGCAAGTCAGGGTTGCGGAAAACAGTGCAGTCATCGTATTTCTGAAACGAAGGGATTTATATGACGTCCAAAAGTGCATGTGCATTGGCTTTCGGGCCAACGGTAAAAGCGTTTCCGAAAGGGATAAGCTTGTAAACTGTTCGCGTGCAGCCGCGGTTAAACTATACGGTGCATGGAAGAATAACAGCGTACGAAACCTGTGGTGCAAAAAGTGTTCAAATTTGTGTGAATTCCCAGCGGACCAAACTGCAGAGGTCATCGGCCCCTAGACTTACGCACTACTTAAACTAATTTAATCTAACTTATGCTAGGAGCAACACACACGCTCATGCCCGAGGGAGGACTCGAACCTCCGGCGGGAGAGGCCTTGCAATCCGTGACATGCCGCCTCAAATAGAGCGGCCATTTCGCGCGGCGCTGTGGTGCACTACTGGCCTAGGTGACAAGAATAACCGCTGTGGAGATATGGGCGAATAGATGTGCAACTCTTGAGCTACCAACCGCCCAGATGAACCGAGGGTCAACCAACAGTCTACACTCAACGACCGTTCAGCGAACATTGTTGCGTATGGGCCTTCACAGCAGGCACCCGGTTCCTACACTAATTCATCGGCGACAAACGTTAGAACTTGCAAGCCAGTACTGCAACTGGACGTCCATTGAGTGGCGGCAGGTGGCCGTTTCAGATGAATCTCGTTTTATGCTCCACTGGGCAGATAGCTATTGGCCTGCATGATGGTTCAAATGGCTCTGAGCACTATGGTACTTAACTTCTGAGGTCATCAGTCCCCTAGAACTTAGAACTACTTAAACCTAACTAACCTAAGGACAACACACACATCCATGTCCGAGGCAGACTGAAGCATTTCAGACTGAAGCGCCTAGATCCGCTCGGCCACTCCGGCCGGCATTGGCCTGTACGACGTGGAAAGTCTGGAAGCAAACAAGAAGGTAATGTTAAGGTCTGGGCAATGTTTTCATGCCACTCCCTGCTAATTCTCGTTATTCTGTAACGCACAGCGGTTCAACACAAATATGTATCAATCCTTTGCGACCATGTCCACCTTTACACGCAGTTTGTGTTTCCTCGTTACGATGGCTTCTACGAATAGGACAATGCAACATGTCACACCAGTCGCAGTCAACGGGGGTGGTTCCAACAGTACCAGGATGAATTCCCGGTGCTCCGCTCGCCACCAAACTCCCCGCAGTTGGAACAAATCGAGAATCAGTGAGACCACCTCAATCGGGCTGCTCGCACACTGGATTCTAAGCCGTGAATCGTAGTGCAGCTGGCCATGGCTTCCCAGAACCTCACTGACACTCTTCCACCACGTCTCGCAGCGGTCCGCACCGCAAAATGTGGTTACTAAGGCTTTTAACAGGTGGGCACATTAATCCGACTGGACAGTGTAACTGAAAATTAATAACTAGAGCACAGACCTGTGTGGAAGTGAAAGATGAACCATTGGAAATCCTAATGCCACTGTGAGGTAACAGGCGAGTTGTTGCGCCCTGAAAATATTCTAGGTTCGGAGGAAGCAGTGGTTGCTCGGGCCGCTCGGCCAGCCGGGGCCCGGCAGTAAACACGTGGTGCCGAACGTTGGCCGGACGAGAGGGGTAGCCCCAGCACGTGGTCCATCGAGCACGTAGTTGGGAATTCCTTGGTGACGTTGTGTGCCGTGAGGGCCAAAGATGGCGGACTTTGTGAAACCTTAATGGCAGACAATTCACAGTTCGTATAGAAATTAATAGCAGCCAGATGAATCATGATACCTCAAAAAGAAACATGTATATTATCATTATTTGCGCGACGATTCTGATGGTGTAATCAGATTTTCAATATCTTTATTAGTTTCAAGTTCAGTACCAGACTCTAAATTATACAAGTAACACGCAGCAACGAATTTCCAAAATCTAAACGGTTCATCCGATTTCTTCGATCTATTTGTCTTTAGAAAGCTATTAGTGTAAACCTAAATTGGTATAAATTACAGAAATGTAACTTGAATAGTACACGAATTATTGGAGATCAAATTGGCCGATTACTACCGATCGCGTCAGGCCATAAGTACTCCACAGTTACACGAGAAACGGTAGCAGCATGCTTATAAATATATTTATTCATCTATGTCTTTGTTTATATCCAATATATACTACTCATGCAGAAATTGGTTAAACAGATACTGTGTTTTAGAAAGCACAGAGCCATTAGGCTACTGGCCTACCTGTTGTTGCTATTCCTTTGATATATGTTCATTTCATTTTTTATGTATTTGTTAATGTGTGTTAGAGGGTGTTTATGGTCCAGCAGTAATAGTGTTTATTTAATGTCAAGTTATTTAAATGTAACTCCAGATTTCGTATGTGTTTAAATATGAAATTTCCTGGCGGATTAAAACTGTATGCCAGACCGAAAAAAAAAGAAAAAAATGGTTCAAATGTTTCTGAGCACTGAGGTCATCAGTCCCTAGAACTTAGAACTACTTAAACTTAACTAACCTAAGGACATCACAAACATCCATGCCCGAGGCAGGATTCGAACCTGCGACCGTAGCGGTTGCGCGGTTCCAGACTGAAGCGCCTAGAACCGCTCGGCCACCCCGGCCTGCTGCCACACCGATACTCGAACTCTGGACCTTTGCCTTTCGCGGGCAAGTGCTCTACCATTTGAGCTACCCAAGCACGATTCACGCCCCGTCCTCACAACTTTATTTCTGCCAGTACCTCGTCTCCTACTTTCCAAACTTTACAGAAGCTCTCCTGCGAACCTTGCAGGACAGCTTCTGGAAAGTTTGGATAGTAGAAGACGAGGTACTGGCAGAAGTAAAGCTGTGAGGTCGGGGCGTGAGTCGTGCTTGGGTAGCTAAAATGGAAGAGCACTTGCCCACGAAAGGCAAAGGTCCTGAGTTCGAGTCTCGGTCCAGCAATCAGCCGAAAGACGGAGGTTTTAATTAGGGGAAAATAATTAACAGCAATGAGAGTAGCGAGTAGAGGTGGTGCAAGCAAGTGATATTGCACGGATCAGAGGTCAACTACCAGATTCACTATATATCATGCGTGAGATGCTTTTGCGAATAGCAGTGGACCTCCTGCATGTACGTGTAAAGGAGCTACACAAAAAATTATACAATTTTATTTTAAGTAGTGCACAGACCAGCCATTTCTTCTTCTTCTTCTTCTTCCTCACAAGCGTCTCCTAACCAAACTGCGTGTCTACTGAGTATAGATTCAGTTGTGCGACTGGATTCGTGATTTCCTGTCAGAAAGGTCACAGTTCGTATTAATAGACGGAAAGTCATCGAGCAAAAGAGAAGTAATATCCGGCGTTCCCAAGGAAGTGTTATAGGCCCTCTATTGTTCCTGATCTATGTTAACGACGTAGGAGACAATCCAAGTAGCCGTATTATATTGTTTTGCAAATGATGCTGTCATTTACCTCCTTATAAAGTCTTCAGATGATCAAAACGACTTGCAAAGTGATTTAGATAAGACATCTGTATGATGCGAAAAGTGGCAATTGACACTGAATAAGGAAAAGTGTAAATTTATTCACATGAGTACTAAAAGAAATTAGCAAAATTTCGATTACGCGATAAGTCATACAAATCTGAAGGCTGTAAATTCAACTAAATACTTAGGGATTACAATTACAAATAACCTAAACTGGAACGATCACACAGATAATATTGTGGGTAGGGCAAACCAAAGACTGCGATTCATTGGCTGAACACTTAGAAGGTGCAACAGGTCTACTGAAGAGACTGCTTATACCGAGTATTGCTGTGCGGTATGGGATCCGCATCAGGTGGGACTGACGGATGACATCAAAGAAGTACAAAGAAGAGCAGCTCGTTTTGTATTATCGCGAAAGAGGGGAGATAGTGTAACAGACATTATACGTGAATTGGAGTGGCAATCATTAAAACAAAGGCGTTTTTCGTTGCGATGGGATCTTCTCATGAAATTTCAATCACCGGTTTTCTCTTCTGGTTGCGAAAACATTCTGTTGGCACCCACCTACATAGGGAGAAATGATCATCACGATTAAATATGAGAAATCGGCACTCGCACAGAAAAATTTAAGTGCTAGTTTTTCCCACGTGCCGTTCGAGAGTGGAACGGCAGAGAGACAGCTTGAAGGTGGTTCACTGAACCCTCTGCCAAGCACTTTATTGTGAATAGCAGAGTAATCACGTAGATGTAGATGTAGGATTATTTACGGCTATCTCTGCTACTCCGCCCTCAGTCACCATCTTATTCTGTCTTGAATTTCCTTAACTTTCATATTCCTTATTCCTACTGCCTCCTCGGCATCATTTTGTCAGTGCCGTCGTGGGCGACCACTTTTCTTTCGGTGGGTTGGTATCCTTCGCAGTATTCTATTTGATATAGTCCCTTGATACATCCTATTCACATGGCCAAACTACTGAGCTGTTTCTATAGGATCCTTTGTCGGATTACGTCATTTCTTGTCTTATCCATCCTAGCACAGCTTGAGCTTTGACTTAAGTATTCAATTTCAGTGGCGAGCAGTTTATTCTCATGTCACGTATTTTTATTTATGGCCGTACGCATTTCGAGATTTCATTCATGTTCAGTTTGGCATTAAACATATTTAATCTTCAATTACAACGTCGCCCATGCCACCTATTCCAGTTTGGATGCTGCAGCTGCTCTTTGGCTAATGCACTTTGTGAGGTATGTTTAAGATATATTACTTGTTAGATGTTTTCATTTTCTATTCTGGTAGTTGTTGCCTCAGCTTTTGGCATTTATAATCGTGGCGCCAGCACTTTTTCTTTGCATGTTGCACGAGAACAGAGCAGTATCCGCCATGTTGCCACCTAATATGTTTGTTTATAGGCTTACAGGTTCGAAATCTATTGGTGAAGTCAATTTAGTGAATACATTAAATATATTTGTGTTTTTGCATGACTAAACATTTGAAATTACTTGTTATTCCTGTAGTGAGTGCTATGGGTGGTTATTTTTAAGTTCAGTACCGACAGATTATACCTATCGAATATTACAGGAAAGATAGCAAATTTCTACGATAATGTTGGAAGCTGAAGAACTTACGTACGTCAAATTTCATACAGAAGAATTAACATTACATGTTTTACTTATATAGTTCACAAATTTGACATACTGGAGTGACATTTATAATTAATAAAAGTAGAACAGTTGACTTACATAATCCAGAGCTACTATATATATTGGACAGGCTCGAATCTGATGTGACAATGAAAATATATGGCCTTTCATTTATTAGTAATATTACTTTAGATGACTGTTGGTTGGTTGGTTGGTTGTTTTGGGGAAGGAGACCAGACAGCGTGGTCATCGGTCTCATCGGATTAGGGAAGCATGGGGAAGGAAGTCGGCCGTGCCCTTTCAGAGGAACCATCCCGGCATTTGCCTGGAGTGATTTAGGGAAATCACGGAAAACCTAAATCAGGATGGCTGGACGCGGGATTGAACCGTCGTCCTCCCGAATGCGAGTCCAGTGTCTAACCACTGCGCCACCTCGCTCGGTAGATGACTGTACTTGGTGTGTGGTTATATGACATTTTTGGATATTTCCGTTCGCTCATATAGCATGTCATTAGCGAATGCAGATTTCTGGAATAAATTTCAATTTCTTCAAGTATCTTGAGTATTCTTACTCTCATTGGCCAGGTAAAGCATTTGTGGATCGTGTTGTGTGTCTATGTTCATTTTCAAGTACATGTAAGACAAATGTGTGTTTTTTTAACTTTTTCAAACGAAGAGCATCCGTGTGTTCACAGAAACGTATTTTGAAATTTCTTCCAGCTTGGGCAATGTATATCTTTGAACATTAATTTTTATTAAGTTTGTATAATTTGATCGGTTGTAGGGTTTGCCATTATTTTTAATGTTGCGGATAGCTTTGTCCTTTTTTTGTATAAAAGCTGATATTTCTACTCTAGTACCTTCCGTCGCGGAAGTCGAATACGCGGCAGAACAAATGGACGTGGTCAGCCCATAGAGGGCTCCGCCTCCACAGCGGCCATTCCGCGCAGCGGCTCTCGCGAAGCGAGGGCGCCACCGCTACGCCACGTGCAGACAGCGACCAATAGCCGCTCCCTCCGGTTTCGTATATATGGATCCGCTCTGCCCTAGTCCACGCCATCTGTGTCTCGTGTGTGTGACGTCGTTTAGTGTTTTTAGTGTCCGCCGTCACGCTTCTCCGTTCACTTGTGCCATCGGATTCATCAGTGTTATGTGCGCCGTGTCAACGTGTTTTCAGTGTCTTTGTCGTCGAGTGTGAACGGCTCCGTGTTTTTTGTGTGACTGTGACCACTATTTTTTGCCCGTCACTATGTTCATTTTCATTCTCCATTCTTGTACTGTGATTGTCAACTCTATGGCTGAAGAGCGGCGTAACACGCCGCTGCCAGCCTGCCTGATTGTTCAGGTGTTAAAATAACAATAAAGTAAAAAAAAAAAAAAAAGCTCTAGTCCAGTCAGTCTGGTACTCGCTCTCGATTTCGTTTCTATCTCGGCGGTACTGCGTTCTGGTCGTTGCTCGTTGTTGACTTTTGCCTGGCTCTGGTTCCGAGTGGATTTACTGTACATTTGGTGTATGGTGTTGTGGTTTCCACAAGCCTCCGTTGTTTATCTCTTCCTTGTTGTGTCGCTCGTAGTCGGTCGTGGTCGGTAGTTGTCGTTGGTCTGTCGTCCGACTCGTCCTGTGTTTACCCGGTGATGCGTGCTCCATCGCCGGCGGCTTTCCCGCCTGGCGGCTCCGATCCGCAGCCCAAGGCGTTCCCGCTGTTGGTTGTGGTTACCACATCTTCCTTGGAAAATATTTACTGCTTCATATGACAATTTTCCTAAAAATGATATATTTACGTATTTGCTGCTAGCTGTGATGAGATGATGTTTAGCGTTGGTTTCTCGTTATTGTTCGTCATCCGGGAATTTATTTTAATATTTACCTAATCCATTACATTTAGACTGTAGTCATAAATGCAAGCATTTCCTTTAATGATAACTGATTCTAAGGGGATTTTGTGCATTCTGCTGAGAATTTCCAAGTCTGAAATTAATAAAAACTTATACAACTGCCCATGATGTAACGAAAGAACTGTAACACTGAAATAAAGTACAAGATTGGACTGACCCGTGTCAATTGTACTCATATTATCCATTTCACGGATGGGAGGTAGTGGTTGTTATACTTTATCAGTGATATTTGGTAGGATTTAACCACTTTAATTTTGTTGTTATAGTCGCAGGATTTCACTAACGATTTCTAATGGATAAAATAACAACAGAGCAAACCACTTTATTTGTTGAAAACTCAACAAGGCATTTCGAACGCATTTCATGAGATCATGTCAGCAGCTCTTGGTCTAGGGGCTAGCCTGGGTTCGATTCCCGGTCGGGTTGAGGATTTTCTCTGAATAGGGACTACGTGTTTGTGTTGTCTTCATCATTCATTATCATTTGTGAGGGTGACTAGATTGAATTGTGAAAAGAAAATGGGCTGTGTAGAAGTGAGACTTTGTACGAGTGCTGATGTCCGCACAGTTGAACGCCCCACAAACCAAACATCATCCCCATGAGATCGTCGACACTCAGTTCTTATAATTCATACACTAAACTAATAGCGTATTTGCTGCGAACGCAATATAAAATGAAACAAAACACGTTTGACTATTGGTCATTAAACCTGTATCTGCTTGCGTCATACACACTCAACGCGAAAATGCCTTCGCCTGGTGCTACCTATGTACATATCCAGGAGGAGTCAATAACGGCTGTAGCGCAAATGTCAGAGATATGGGATTCGATGTTTTATCGCAACATGAATAAACAACGTGACCTACAGCACTCCAGGCGCTTGACGGTCGTCCACGTAGCTTTATTAATATCGCTCATCGATGGAAAAGACGCTTCCTTACTTATTTACTATTCGCTCCTCTTGGTGTTATGCGCATGAGCGTGTTACGAAGCTTTTATAGGGCTCGATGTAAACGAGCAAGTAACAGGCGCGCATGATCGCTGCGTTACATATCGTTTCAGTGCATACACGGCGACGTCACGGTGATAATGGCGTAGTTGTGCTGGATTGGAAGGCAACTAAACTACTGGCCATTAAAACTGGTACACCAGGAAGAAACGCAGATGATAAACGGGTATTCATTGGACAAATATGTAATACTAGAATTGACATGTGATTACATTTTCACGCAATTCGGGTGCATAGATCCTGAGAAATCAATACCCAGGACAATCACCTCTGGCCGTAATAACGCCCTTGATACGCCTGGGCATTAAGTCAAACAGAGCATGGATCGCGTGTACAGGTACCACTGCCCATGCAGCTTCGACACGATACCACAGTTCATCAATAGTAGTGACTGGCGTATTGTGACGAGCCAGTTGCTCGTCCGCCATTGACCAGACGTTACCAGTTGGTGAGAGATTTGAAGAATGTGCTGGCGAGGGCAGCAGTCGAACATTTTCTGTATCCAGAAAGGCCCGTACAGGAACTCCAACATGCGGTCGTGCATTATCCCGCTGAAATGTAGGGTTTCGCAGGGATCGAATGAAGGGTAGAGCCACGGGTCGTAACACATCCTAAATGTGACGTCCACTGTTCAAAGTGCCGTCAATGCGAACAAGAAGTGGCCGACACGTGTAACCAACGGCACCCCATACCATCACGCCGGGTGATACACCAGTATGGCGATAACGAATACACGCTTCCAATGTGCGTTCACCGCGATGACGCCACATACGGATGCGACCATCATGATGCTTTAAACACGACATGCATTCATCCGAAATAATTACCTTTTGCCATTCGTGAACTCAGGTTCGTCGTTGACTCTACCATCGCAGGCGCTCCTGCATGTGATGCAGCGTCAAGGGTAACCGCAGCCATTGTCTCCGAGCTGCAAACGTCGTCGAACTGTTCGTGCAGATGGTTGTTGTCTTGCAAACGTCCCCATCTGTTGACTCAGGGATCGAGACGTGGCTGCACGATCCGTTACAGCCATGCGGATAAGATGGCTGTCATCTCGACTGATAGTGATACGAGGCCGTTGGGATCTAGCACGGCGTTCCGTATTACCCTCCTGAACCCACCGATTTCATATTCTGCGAACAGTCATTGGATCTGACCAACGGGAGCAGCAGTGTCGCGATACGATAAACCGCAATCGCGATAGGGCAATCCGATCTTTACCAAAATCGGAAACGTGGTGGTACGCATTTCTCCTCCTTACACGAGGCATCACAACAACGTTTCACTAGGCACCGCCGGTCAACTGCTGTTTGTGTACGAGAAATCGGTTGGAAACTTTCCTCATGTCGGCACGTTGTAGGTGTCGCCGCTGGCGCCAACCTTGTGTGAATGCTCTGAAAAGCTAATCATTTGCATATGACAGCATCTTCTTCCTGTCGGTTGAATTTCGCTTCTGTAGCACGTCATCTTCGTGGTGTCGCAATTTTAATGGCTAGTAGTGTAGTATGACGGAGGCAGGAGGCAGTGTTTGCTTATTTCGTTTCCGAATACGTAAAGAAAAGCAACACCAGGGTTTCAGAAGTTCACAGACTGAAGGGGACTGTTGCTCGCGTTGCAAACACGTGTGCACCGCCTAA
The DNA here is from genome assembly GCF_021461395.2 of Schistocerca americana. Taxonomy (NCBI): domain Eukaryota; kingdom Metazoa; phylum Arthropoda; class Insecta; order Orthoptera; family Acrididae; genus Schistocerca; species Schistocerca americana. The sequence goes on along the minus strand of NC_060122.1, from coordinate 373,655,915 downwards.
TTCTATATCTACATCTACATGAACATAGGTACTCCGCAAGCCATCGTAAGGTGCGTGGTGGAGAGTACACTGTACTACTACTTGTCATTTCCCCTCCTGTTCCACTTGCAAATAGAACGATGGACAGACGACTATCTGTACGCCTCCGTATGAGCCCTAATTTCTCATATCTTATCTTCGTGGGCTTTACACGCGTCGCACCAGCGTCCTATATGCGGTCTCCTTTACAGGTGAACTACTCTTTCCTAAAATTCTCCCAATAAACCAAAGCAGACCATTTTCCTTCCCTTCCAGAGTTCTCACGTGCTCCTTCCACCTCATATCACTTTTTAGAGTTACGTCCTGGTATTTAATCGACTTGACTGTGTTAAGCTGGACGCTAGTAATACTGTATCTGAACATTGCAGGTTTGTTCTTCTATTCATCCGCATTAACATACATTTTTCCACATTTAGGGCTAGCTGCCATTCATCACACCAACTAGACATTTTGTTTCAGTCGTCTTGTTCCTACTATAGTCACTCAACTTCGACACCTTACCGTACACCACGGCATCATCAGCAAAACAACCGCAGACTGCTGACCACCCTGTCCACCAAGTCATTTATGTACACAGAGAACGACAGCTCTCCTACCACACTTGCTGGGGCACTCCCGACGATACCCTAGCCTCCGATGAATACTCGCTTTCGAGGGCGACATACGGGGTTCTAGTATTCAAGAAGTCTTCGAGCCTCGCAGATATCTGTGAACTTATTCCATATGCTCGTATCTGCGTTAATAGCCTGCAATGGTGCACCCTGTCAAATGCTTTCTGGAAATCTAGAAACATGGAATCTGTCTGTTGCCCTTCATCCATACTTTTCAGTACATCTTGTGAGGCCCACCCGGTTAGCTGAGCGGTGTAACGCACGTTTTTCCGGATGGGAAGGAGAGCCCGGTTACCGGCACAAATCCACTCGGCGGACTTGTATTGCCCGCATCTCGTGGTCGTGCGGTCGCGTTCTCGCTTCCCACGCCCGGGTTCCCGGGTGCGATTCCCGGCGGGGTCAGGGATTTTCTCTGCCTCGTGATGGCTGTGTGTTGTGTGATGTCCTTAGGTTAGTTAGGTTTAAGTAGTTCTAAGTTCTAGGGGACTGATGACCATAGATGTTAAGTCCCATAGTGCTCAGAGCCATTTGAACCATTTTTGACTTGTATCGAGGTACGGTAAGCCGGCCAGTTTGTGGATGGCTTTTAGGCGGTTTTCCATCTGCCTCGGCGAATGCGGGCTGGTTCCCCTTATTCCGCCTCAGCTACACTATGTCAGCGATTGCAGCCCAAACAAATTCTCCACGTGTGCGTACGCCACCATTACTCTACCACGCGAACATAGGGGTTACACTCGTCCGTTGTGACACGTTCCGTGGGTGGGGAGTGTCCACCGGGTTCCGAACCGCACAGTAACTCTGGGTTCGATGTGGGGCGGCGGAGGGCTCCAGTGGACTGCGGTAGTCGTCGTGGGGTTGTGGACCACTGCGCCAGCGGCGGGGACGGAGCCTCTCCGTCGTTCCTAGGTCCCCGGTTAACATCCAATACAACAGCATGTGAGAAAAGGAGAAGCTGAGTTTCGCACGAGCGATGCTTTCTGAAACCATGCTGATTCGGCAGCAGAATCGTTCGGCAGTCAGCTTCAAATGCCGATTCTCTAAATTTTCTCAATAGTTTCCCGCAAAAAACGCCACCTTCCCTCCAGGGATTCCCTTTTGAGTTCCCGTAGGACCTCTGTAACACTTATGTTTTTTTCGAACTTTCCGGTAACAAAGCCAGCATTGCTGTATAGCGGTGAGTTGACAGCTTCTCTCTCATAGTGTGAGTGGCTGCATTACTTCACATGTATTGATACAACACGCGAAGAAATGATACTGAGAGCGCGTGATGATAAATCGCTCGTAGGTATCAAATGGTTCAAGTGGCTCTCAGCACTACGGGACTTAACATCTGAGGTCATCAGTCCCCTAGAACTTAGAACTACTTAAACCTAACCAACCTAAGGACATCACACACATCCATGCCCGAGGCAGGATTCGAACCCGCGACCGAAGCAGTCTCGCGGTTCCGCCTAGAACTGCACTGCCACCGCTACCGGCCGTAGGTATCGAATCCGAGATGAGCGCGCGAATATTTCCAAAGGCAGAAGTAGAAAATTTTTCTATGAATCGTCATTAGAGGACAAATGTTATTTTCGTTCATATTCGAATAATGACGCGATGGCTGTAGTCGGTCCTGACATCTCAGTATTTCAGGGTTAGAAAATGATTCATGTTCCTTGCGTTCGCATTCCACGACAGAGAATAGTCATATTACGTCTGTTGGTGAGTATGTAACTTATAAGTTCGGATTTGCGCTTTTGTTTTAAGACATTTGTATTGGTGAAAATCTTCTCCTGTTCAGTGGCTGTCTGACTTTCAAGTAATATTTTTCGTCGAAAAGTAGAAGTTTCGTTTCGTGTGACAGTGAAAGTGGATTGGTATTACAAGGGGAAACCACCATATGTCACTCTTTAACACAGTCTAAACTTAGTTTGCTAACAGAAAGATGAAAATAAAGGAATACCTATTTTGTCTTATGTGCCAACACTCATCAGTTTCCGAGAAAATGGCAGTCAGAGTTTTGATTACGAGCGACTTTGGATGAGAATTCCATTGGCTAGAGTAGAACTGCCTTCAGCAATGAGTCCCTCGTCGAACTGAGCCTCTGTGATCAGCGAGGATGTGTCTGGAGGCGCCCCGGACAGTGGTGAGATACTACTCTCCATGTCACCCGCCAGAGGGACCGAAGAGCCAGAAGTTATGGTCTGGGGGGACATTTCATTTCATAGCATAACCCCTATGGTTGTCGTCTGCAATACTCTTACAGCACAGAGGTATGTCTACGATATTCTACCAGCCCTTTCGTTGCTCTTCAAGGCAAGCCGTCGCGGGCTTACATTTCAGGAAGATAATACGGGCGCGCACACGGCAAGGATTTCTGCTGATTCGTGCTTGCCAAACGCTGTTTTGGCCAGCAAGGTTGCCAGATTTTTCCCCAGTTAAGAACGTATAGTGCATTATGGGCAGAGCTGTGGATTTTGACAATCTAACGTCGTCGGTCGGACAGAAATTGCCTCGGTATCCGTCAGGACGCCGAACAACTCTACCAATGCTAAGCCGGATAGCTGCTTGCATAAGGGTCAGAAGTGAACCAAGGCGTTACTGACTGGCTCAATTTGTGCAGCTCTTTCTCTTGAATAAATCATTCAATTTTTCTGGAAATGAAATCATTTGTTTGTCTGTACATGTACGTCTCATGTACGGATATCTGTCCCATTGGAATGGTTCCTTCGTGGCGCGTCCTTTTTTTGTCTTAGGGTGTATAATAGTATGTTCCTTGAGTGTATAACAGTATGTTCCCTGTAAAAATTATTTAACTGCCATTTTCCTAATAAAGTTTAGTTCTGTACATGTACGTCTCATGTACGGATATCTGTCCCATTGGAATGGTTCCTTCGTGGCGCGTCCTTTTTTTGTCTTAGGGTGTATAATAGTATGTTCCTTGAGTGTATAACAGTATGTTCCCTGTAAAAATTATTTAACTGCCATTTTCCTAATAAAGTTTAGTTCTGTCTGATTATCCTGCTTCATCAGTCCCACATTGATTCCCTGAGTTTTAAGCAATGAATAGCAGTCTCTTTGTAAGATTGTTACGGATGGTATGACTGTACAGAAATTACATCAGTCGTTGTTGGTTTCCTATGAACTCTAAGCGCTTATTGCCTCGCCTTGAAACTGAAGTCTTACTGTTTTATGGAAGATACGACCTTATTTCCAGAGTGACGAAATTTACTAAATTTACCTGTTGCCACACACACGCAGTTCCTTACAGCTTTCTTTTTTCTTGCGATGTGTATTTCGTAAAATTTTAAAATGCATCAGAACGAACCAATTAATTAATGAGGCGATACTCAAAAGGAACGAATAATAAAAGGACGAATCCACAATTAATTTAAAAATTAAATGAATATAAATATAGGAGTGATTCTGTATGCCATATATGATATGCCAGTGCTCACCCAGGATTGTGAAAATGACCTGATCAGATAGTCAATTTACAACCCAAAATGTGCCACTGTTTGAAGAACCATGTTACCGTTGTAGAGTGGGGAGAAGCATTTCCTACCTTGTAGGCTCCCAGATCCTGCACCACGCACGCCATTATGCCCTCTCGCCCCACTGGCACCGTCGCATTCGTGATGGCCTCCGCGAACTTCGGCCCATCTGCGAAGGAAGAATAGATTACTTAATACAGTCACAATAAAATTTTGTACTAATGAAAACTGTATTCTGAACAATATTCGCTGACGTCTCTGTCTATATAAAGACGGATGTTCATATGGGTGCGCTCATGTATGTATGTATGTATGTGTGTGTGTGTGTGTGTGTGTGTGTGTGTGTGTGTGTGTGTGTGTGTGTGTGTGTGTTGAAACGTAAATGGTCATGTATGGAACTCGTGGATCAGTTTTAGCCCAAACTGACTATCCAATTAAGAATACTATGTGGGCAAGATACCCGAGCACCTCTCACTATTACTTTACAGCACCTTGTTGTTATTCGTGTGTCATGTTTGATCTGAAAAAGACTTATATGTGCTACAGAAACTAAGCGAGTCAATGCAACTGGCGTGGTCATACTGTGTCGCTTGTTGTGTTGCAAGCGGTTTGCAGTGACAAAAGCCTTCTGTTGTTCAAGCGTATTACATCCAAATTAAGTCGTTTTGGCATAAACACTTTCGCCCTATGCGATTGCAAGACTAGGTTTGATATTAGACATTTTAATTTCTACTGGTTGCGAAGTGTGACATAAGTGTCACTGAAAACTAACTGGAGAAGACAAGCAATATTGTGACAACAATTACGGAGTCTTATTTCGGAAGATAGTGTACGTCATATGTTGACACTTGGTATAAAAAGTCCATATCTCTCCGCCTACTTGCTAAGATAATACCAAATGCACTAACAAGTCTATGCATGCAGTGGTACGTGTTTGTAAACTTGGCTAGACGCACGTCGTATAAAAGGTTCCTAGCGGCAAGAATATTTCAGTGGCTGAATTTCATCTCAGTCTCATTCCTGAGTTTTCAGACAAATACCAAAGAAATTCAGACAAGAGAAATTCATTGCGGAATAAAAACAAAAATATTTTATAAGTCCTTTTCGATCTTATATAAAATATAACCGACCTGTAAGAAGTATGCAGGAACACTGAGATGTTGGACTGTGTGTTTTACTTGTTTCGAAAAAAAAATTATGACATCAAACAATATTACAGAAAAGTAAAAATTAAGGAATATTTGGTGGGTACTACATCTTAATAACTGGTTGGTGAGACTGCAGAGTGGATCACCTGAAAACTGCAACGTTCTTATTATGTGAATGGTCCACGACATCGAAACGAGATGTTCAGCAAACGATAGCAGACAGAGGCGCACGTAGTCTGTGTGTGTATTAAACATATCATTTCTGTCAATCGAGATGGCGCTTCAGTCTGTAACCGCGCGACCGCTACGGTCGCAGGCTCGAATCCTGCCTCGGGCATGGGTGTGTGTGATGTCCTTAGGTTAGTTAGGTTTAAGTAGCTCTAAGTTCAAGGGGACTGATGACCTCAGATGTTAAGTCCCATAGTGCTCAGATCCATTTGAACCATTTGATGATTACAATTAAACTTTCAAACAGCTGTAGAAATAACACCACTGGTCAGGATGACGTCTAATTGCAAAGGAATGTTATCAGAGAACTGGCACAACGTATTCCAGAAGAAAAATAAATAGTTACAAATTGTAGCCGTAGATGACGTTGTAGGCATTATAATTTAATAGTGAATTTACAGTGAAATCCAGATATTTAGCTGCTTACAGGCGTTGATAAATATTAATGGCGACAGTTTAAAATGTGTGCGCCGACAGGGACTCGAACCCGGGATCTCCTGCTTAAAAGACAGACGCTCTACCAGTCTGAACCACCGAGGACACAGAGGATAGAGCGACTGCAGGGACTTACCTCTGGCTTACTCCCCGTGAGACCCCCATTTCCAGCTTTCTGTCCACACACTACATTTGTACTGCCCCTGCCCACTATACTCATTACTCGCGGCAGTCAATCTACCGATTCCTGTAAGAGTTCGGGCAATGTGAGTGCATCCGCACTGAAGAAGGTCATTGGCCGGTAAGCCGTATCTGTATTAAGATGGTATCTGTTCTTTCGGACAAGTCGGAAAGAACAGATAACATCTTCATGTATCATAATTTAATACTGGTCGACTGCAAATGACAAATGAATCATACGACAATGCTTAAGGTGTACGTTTGACGTTAAACAAACAATACTACTCAGTGTGAATGGGTGTATAGGTGTGATACTGTTAGTTACGTAAGACCATCCACCACAGCGAGGTCATACACCGTACACCATATTGAACATGTTCTGCGTCAGTCACACGGAAATTAATAATCCGATTTGATTTTGATACAACAATGCCTAAAGTGTACGTTTGACGTTAAACAAACTCTACTACTCAGCGTGTTCAGAACTGATACTGTTAGTTACGTAAGCCCATCCACCACGGCAAGGTCATATCACATCGGACGGGAAAAATCGGTTTTTAATTGTCCTGAGGCAAAAAACCGAATAAAAAGCATCAAACACATCAGTTGCTATTTGTCCTGAGAACAAAAACCGCATAAAAAGCATCATTCAAAATCGAATCGGATTATTAATTTCCATATGACTGGCGCAAAACATGTTCAATATGCTGTCCACCGTTTTCTGCAACAAGTTGAAATCGAGAAACAGCATGTTTCACAACTGATCGAAGTGTTTCCGAGGTCACATTCAGAATGTGTTGCACAATGCGTGCCTTCAATGCAGCTAAGGTTGCAATCGGAACGCTGAACGCCTTTCAGATAGCCCCACAGCCAGAAGTAACACGGATGAAGGTCAGGTGATCGGGACGCCCAGGCTGTATGGAAATGGCGGCTGATAAATCTAGCATTTCCGAAATGGCGCTTCAGCAGCTGCTTAACTGGATTTTCAATGTACTGAGGTAGGCCATCTTGCATAAAAATGATCTTATCAACATATACACGCTGTTGGAGAGCTGGAATGACGTGGTTGCGTAAAAGACACTCATAACGCTTACCATTGACGGTATAGGTAACAGAACCGGAAGTACCTGTCTCTCCTAAATAAGCTTCCACTCGAAGATATTTTTCTGAACAAATAGCCTTGACAGTATTTTATTGCCAAGGCAGATTTACTATCTAAATTATTGCTTTGATATATTTATTGTGATGTAGAACCTACTTTTTTCTTACAATTGCCCTTGTACTTAGTTACTGCAGTATAACGCAATATGTGATCTCAGAAATTCTAGTTATTTGTAAACTTGTTCATGAAAGGCATTCAGCCTTAATCCGTTAATGATTCTGCGAAAACGTCCTATTACTAGTTCCTGTTACGCCTTCAACCATTTGTTGTCGGTCAGAGATGGACAATTGTTTTCCATTTTTTGTTACTTGGCATAGTGTTTATTTCATTTTCAGCTTCTTCCCTATGTATGGAAAACAAACCTGACGTCTACATTTGTAGTCTATCTTTACTCTCGTAAAGAACCTTCAAAGCAGAAATAGAGACGTGCCGACACAGTTTTTATATTAACAATTTTGCCGTGTGTTGCAGGATTTCGACTTATCCTTCGAGGCTGGTACCACTTCCTCGATTTTGCCGCTGGCGAATGTGAGATCTGGCGAGTGTCTCTCTAGTTAAGAGGAGGAGGAGATTAGTGTTTAACGTCCCGTCGACAACGAGGTCATTTCTAGTTAAGAGCAGGCCATGTTTATCGGGCCGCGCGCTGTCAACTGTGTTTGAGTGAGGCGCTGCAACCTATAGCTTATGGATCTCCTGAGGGTGTGCCTGTGTTCCACGTATGTCAGACACACGATGGAGTTACATTGTGGCCACGATGTGTGCATAATTGATCGTGGCAAGCAACACAGATTTCGGAACGGGTGATCTGATGGGCACAACAACCGCCATTATCTAGCAACTAACTACATGCAGTGCGTCGATAGATTATTTTAATAATTGATAGTATTGAAGTGCTGGCCCACAGTGGTTTATGATTGCTGTATGTAGATGTAAGGATATCGAATGCGTATAGGTTTGCAATGGACAGTTGGGTTGCTAGGTTTTGGATGTTAGGGTTAGCGCTACTGTTGTACTGGTCGGCTGACCATCAGTACTTCCTCTTACTAATAGAAGCGACGGTCGCTTTCCATTTCTATTACTGAGCTGTTTTAAGTTAGTTTCTGTGGAATGTCTTGTACATTGTATATGCCACTAGACTGAGGCTCTACTGCCAAGGTGTATGCATGAAAGTATTCAGAAGGTAAACATCCAGGTAAGATTTTCTTTTAATTGTTTTAAATTGTGTTTGTCTTCTTACTATTATTACTTAGTTTTAATTTCATACATAGCAAATTTTTTAACTTGTTTGGGTACAGTACTGAAATTTCTTGCACTGGCTTATTGCCCTATGCTATATCATGAAGTAACTTAGGAGACAAGGTACGGACGGATTTAAAGCTCTGAGGATGGGTCGTGTGTCGTGCTTGGATAGCTCAGTCGGTGGAGCATTTGTTCATGAAACACAAAGGTCCCGAGTTCGGGTTTCGCTCCGGCACACAGTTTTAATGGTTCAAATGGCTCTGAGCACTATGGGACTTAACATTTGAGGTCATCAGTCCCATAGAACTTAGAGCTACTTAAACCTAAATAACCTAAGGACATCACAAACATCCATGCCCGAGGCAGGATTTGAAATTGCAACCGTAGTAGTCGCGCGGTTCCGGACTGAAGCGCCTAGAACCGCTCGGCCACAGTGGCCGGCACAGTTTTAATCTGCCAGAAAGTTTCAAGTAATATTTAGTCCAGGAAGTATGCTGTTTATCAATTTAATGAGTGAAGCTTATTGTTCAGAGAAAATCAAATTTGTAGCGGTGTGATACTATTTACTTATAAAGGCATAATCAATAAACGGATAAATGACGTACTGTAAACGAGAACTCCATCAATGATTCCACCATTTTATCGTAAGAGCCCTACCTCACATAATTCTGTGGATACCATGTGCTGTAAGCATAAATAGGGCTATGGAGTTGCGTTACTAGTTGAACAATCATCAAATAGTTCATAAAACGTTTACTAAAGAATTTTCCGCAATTTCATCTGATGATCTTGTCTCAGTGCCAAAGGTACGACAGCGAACTTCGGACTCCGCCATCATCCGTCCCTATGTTCAACAGCAAAATGGGCAAAACATGGCAACCACATCGGCGTTGCCTACTCTCTCTCTCTCTCTCTCTCTCTCTCTCTCTCTCTCTCTCTCTGTGTGTGTGTGTGTGTGTGTGTGTGTGTGTGTGTGTGTGTGTGTGTGTGTGTTTGTTTACAATAAGTGACTACAATGGCTTTCGGCCGTCACGACCCTCACTTAAGCAATATAGTTCGATTTATTACCACGACCTTCATTTGGCATTTATGTTAGTTGGCATCACTAACTCACAACCGAATTATCACATTACAACCCAAGGCACGGTTCTCACTGAGGACATGTGGTATGAGATACGACCAATTTGAATAAAGGTTACCCAACATGTCGCCAGTCAGTGCAGTCCTCTAGCCTCCACTGCGGCGATACAATATGTGACAAAATACGCGATGCTATTCGATACGAGATTTGCTATGCGACAAGCAGCAAGCAGCACGCGTCACGTTTCTGTTCCAGTGTCACTTGCAATCACGATCTCGTCTGAAGACAACATTACTGTGGGTTACCATTATTTAATGCTCAACAATCTGAAAATGAAAAGAAAGTGCTGGCTGCAACTGTACAGTACTATAAACATCAAACAATGTTCGGCTGTGGTTTCTCGTGTGGCCTCTCAACACGAAGACAAGTTCCACAAATGATACAGAGTAAGTCCAGGTAGTTTTCACTTTTTGGAGCAACTGGTATCAGCTACTCAGAGAAGTAGGACACAGATTTTCTACTTGCTATTTCTCCTGTTAAGAAGCTACTCATTACAACAAGGTTAAGTTGGCAAAAGCTTGTGAATGTTACAAAAGGCCACCATGAAAAGTTTATTTTTTGTAAGGTCATCTAACATGGTGTTTTATTTAATACAGTACGTGTATGAATAATAATTAAAAGTTAATAAAGGTAGGTTAGTATTTATACTACAGCTAAACTTCGCAAAGAAGTGTGTGATTCAGATTGAGGAGTCTTCTGAAGAAACCTTGCTAGATTTGAAGTGCGATCAGTCGCCATCGATGGTGTAGCAGTGCATGGCGAATTCTAGGTAGACGTAGACAATATGTTAAAAAAAATACAGAAGATTTCTGTGATGATAAGTAAAATGCTGATGTGTCCTTCTCAGCTTCATCCAGCTGCTCATTCAAAAGTAACAGGTATTTAGCTTTCAGATCTCTTTCACACGTGTCACAGTTTACTGAAATCATTCTATCAGATCAACATCTGGGCGAGGGTAAACTTTTTATCAATTGACTAACCACCATGCGGACATAATGGTTTTAACTATGTTGGCCCTTCTACATTCCTCGCCCTCTTGTGTCCATGTTTTATGATCATATGCATCTGATGATGTAGCTGCAAGACACGAAACTTGTATTGCCTTAATAAAATTGGTTTAAATACAGCTGCTTGCGGAGTTCTTGCTACAAAACATTATACGAGACTGTATACTGCGTACAGTGGACAAACACCTCGGCGGCGATGGCTGTTTCTATCAGATAACATTGCACTCTGTCACAAAGCAGCGTAATGGGAGGCAATTGTTTGTGGACAACAGCATTCCTGAAACGGACTGACCTGCCCAAATTCCAGACCTGAACGCAACGGAACACATTTGGGGTGAGTTAGAACGTCGACTGCGCTCCAGATCTCAGCGTTCGACATTATTATGATCTCTTGTTCCAGTTCTTGAGAAAGAATGGGCTGCCATTTCTCCACAGTCAGTAAGAAACTTTATTAAAAATGTCTCCTGTAGAGTTCGAGCTGTCATTAAAGCGAAATGAGAACTCACCCCATTTTACTTTTGATGAGATAGTGTAGTTGGTTCAGTGTCTCTGTTCCTACAAGAATTTATTAAGATAATCTACGTTCCCCTCCCCATAATCTAGTTCTCCGAGAATGTCGTTACTATATCTTCAACGATTCACTAGGTGAAAGTGGTGCATCTTTTACGTGATTCCCCCTACATAGAAGAGGAGTTTCTGATGGTAACAATTAAGCGCAGCAGTGTCGAGCGCTAGAGAAATCCCATCTCGGCGGACACTTTCGCGTAAAACGCTTCACCGAGCATGCGCTGTTACATGCGCTCAGCACTTAAAGGGTTAATAATATGAGGGGTGTTCAATAAGTAATGCAAAACATTTTTGTCTCGGTCAGTTTCAGTAGAAAAAATGCGAATTTGTCGTGGAACGTCGTGGAATATTCATGCTTCACCCCCTGTCGTTTCACGAAGTTCCGATGGTGGCGGCTCTGTGTGTAGCATTCAAAATGGCGTCTTTTACAAACATGCTTTCCAGGTTGATAGCTGTCATTGAGTTTCTTTTAGCGGAAAACCAAATCATCGCAGTTATTACTAGGCGCTTGCAGAATGTCTACGGAGATCTGGCCGTGAACAAAAGCACGGGGAATCGTTGAGCGAGGCATCATCATCGCAGCGAGATCGCTCAAACATCTTCGATCTCCGGCGTGCCGACCGGCCGCAGACAGCTGTGGCTCCTGCAGTGTTGGAACGTGCGGACACTCTCTTTCGAAGTGATCGACGGATACAAATGAAAGATCTCGCTCCACAACTGGACATCTCGTTAGTAGTGCTGACACACTCGTCCAACCGGCCGGAGTGGACGCAGGTTCGAATCCTGCCTCGGGCATGGATGTGTGTGATGTTCTTAGGTTAGTTAGGTTTAAGTAGTTCTAAGTTCTAGGGGACTGATGACCTCAGATGTTGAGTCCCATAGTGCTCAGAGCCAGGTGAACCATTTTTTTTAACACTCGTCCACCAGTTGGGGTGCTCAAAGACGCGAGTCAAATGGCTCTGAGCACTATGGGACTCAACTGCTGAGGTCATAAGTCCGCTAGAACTTAGAACTACTTAAACCGAACTAACCTAAGGACAACACACACATCCATGCCAGAGGCAGAATTCGAACCGACGCGAGTCAGCTGCGTTCCTCGCCACGTAAGAGAAAACCATAAAGAACAACGAAGGACCATCTGTGCGGAATTTCTTGTTCATTACGAGGCCGATAGTGACTATTTTTTGCCCAGTACCGGCGCAAATGATGAGACATGGGTTCGTCACTCCGAACCGGAAACGAAACGGCAATCCTTGGAATGGCGCCACACCATCTCTCCTCGCAAGTAAAAGTTGAAAGCTGCCCCCTCAGCCGGTAAACTCATGGCGACGGTCTTCTGGCACTCTGAAGGGGTTATTCAGTTTGATTTCCTCTCTCGGTTCAACGATTAACTTTGAAGTGTATTGTGCTACCCTCAGCATGTTGAAGTAAAGGATTTAGCGCAGTTCTAGCCACAGAAAGGCAAACGAATTTCTCCATGACGACGCAAGGCCCCACACAAGTCTGCGTACTCGCGTGGATACCACTGCACTTCATCTACCCTACAGACTGGATCTCACACCTTCTGACATCCATTTATTTGGCCCAGTGAAGGATAAACCGGCCGCTGTGGCCGAGCGGTTCTAGTAGCTTCAGTCAGGAACCGCGCTGCTGCTACGGTCGCAGGTTCGACTCCTGCCTCGGGCCTGGAGGTATGTGACGTCCTTAGGTTAGTCAGGTTTAAGTAGTTCTAAGTCTAGGGGACTGATGACCTCAGATGTTAAGTCCCATAGTGTTTGGAGCCATTTTTTTGAAGTGAAGGATGTACTTAGGAGGAAGCAGTACGTGGATAATGGGGAGGTTATTGATTCAGCAAAATGTTGTTCAAATGGCTCTGAGCACTATGGGACTTAACATCGGAGGCCATCAGTCCCCTAGAACTTAGAACTACTTAAACCTAACTGACCTAAGGACATCACACACATACATGCCCGAGACAGGATTCGAACCTACGACCGTAGCAGTCGCGCGGTTCCAGACTGTAGCGCCTAGAACCGCTCGACCACCGCGGCTGTCTATTGATGCAGCAAGACTTTGGCTCTGACGTCAACCAGTAGAATGGTACCATGCGGACAGGTAGGCCTTCCCAGTATGATGGCGAAAGGCCGTGGCATTGAACGGAATTTATATTGAAAAATAGAGTTTTATAGCCAGAAGAGTAGGAAGTTATGCGGTTTACTGGAATCGCAAATAAAACCAACCTGCTTAGAGAAAAAAATGTGTTGCGTTACTTATTAAACACCCCTCCTAGTACTGAAGCCACAACAGCGGCGTAAAACTGTGTCAGGTAGCTACAGACTAAGAACGACACAACGAATACTTCCTCTGTGAAATCTCCTCGGTCTAAGTTTGGAGATCTGCATACATGCGTGGGTGACGAGGACAGGCCAGCTATGCCGCATGCTGCAACTACTCTGCACGCTGAATAATCACTATGGTCACCGGGATGACATCGCGGAAGCCTCCCCGACTGCGCCGCGTCCGCTCTGCGCACTTTGCCGCTACTCTATTCGCGATGCAGACGTCAGCGGGCCGCGCTGTCAGCGGCAGCGGCCGCCAGTAAATCTGCGTGCGCCCGCGTCACTGGCGGCCCTCCTCTGTCCTGACGCACGCGTCCCGATTTTTAATGAAATGTCCGCCGCTGCCGACGCGTCGACCACTTCATTACGGCTGCGCACGCCCTCCCGAGCCAGTACTGACGTGTCGATGTACTTTTTGTCGATTTTAATTATGTGTCGCCACACGCAGTTCACGCGCGCTTCACACTGCGCTGTTTTGGCTAAATCGGCTGCAATATTAATGCCACACGGGACCGAGAGTTAGAGTGAAACACTTTCCGTTGCAGTTGTTTATTCGTTCTATACGCTCAGATTTGTTCCATTGAACCCAGAACCCAAAGTTGTTTCTCATAAGATCATACATGTGTAGACAATCAATAATTACCTTGTGCATACCTTTCCCAAATTTTGTATTTCGATCTACCTCACCTTATGGAGCATGTCTCTTATGTGTTGGTTACTTATCATATTCGGACTTTTCAGATAAGGTTTAGAAACATAATCTTGTATTCCGCAATGCTGAAAGCCATGGCTCAAGGTAGATGCTGTACTTCTCGGTTTCTGAAAACTATTTGGCTCAGTACCACACCTACGCTTATTGCCTGCGTCCGTGGCCGAGGTGGCACATGAAAAGCGCATGGCCTCCACCTTTTCTGAGATGGACTATCCCAAGCGTCACAATATTGCTGCGATTGCCTGTTCTGCGCTGGACATTAATGTCTCGCTATAAGTCAGTCACGTAATACACAGAACTATTCTATGCGTCGTGATGACAACTTGTTCGCTCTTCGATAGCTTTATCTAATTCAATTACTCACCACTGCAAGGCAATGGTAGAAATAATGGCGTCACATCCAGAAACACCCGCGTTAGCTGTCAGTTCTACTCTCGCTGGAGGCAAGATTTTTATCTCTTTCGTAACAGACCCCAAGCAGGCAGATCGACAGTCCATAAGGAAATATTAAGAACACTTCATCACCAATTTGTTTCCCCACTACGTTGATTCATTGCCATGTACTCCTAAGATGAAAACCTTGCAGAATTGCGCACTTCTTAATGCTGGCCATTTTTGCTTCTGCCGAGATAATTTTTACTTTCAGGTGAATACACAGTTATATTCCTTTACTGAGACACTGAATAATTTGTTGATTTCTTTATGTGTCTAGCCCCACAGCACCATTTTCACTCTTCAGTGGTAGTCCTGTACCGCTGATTCAGCAGAGCTGTTGACTGCACACACACAGACCGTTTGAAGACCAAAAGTGCGTAATCTCTCGCTAATTCGTGACGATGTGTGCACGCTCTTTTTACGGTTACTTTCTACCGTTCAAAAAGACTTGTGGTAAGGTTATGACAAGTTGTAATTCATTTGTATTAGTTGCGTGTAAAGTTTGTAATACTTTTTCGTTGGTTTGTTGAACACAACAGGTAAACAAAAGAGAGAAATCAATCATCATAAACATAATCTCCCGCACTACCTAAATCAGTCCTACAGTGCTCGGATATTATTTTGACCTCGGTCCTGTAGAACCCTACTAATTTCGAGTTGAAGATACCGTCAAGCCAAATTTGATACCCATTTTCTTGATTTTTGTCCGTCAGGAATGTAATAGGTAAACATTTAAGTGTGCGAGGTCAGGAAAATAGCAGATTCGAGGCGGGTGTTATCGTGCTGTAGCAACAGCTGATGCCGTCTTCCTCGTCGTCTTTCTTACACTGCGACCGCAAGCCGTCTCACTCGCCCACAACAAATGTCGATGCTCCATACCTCTCGAAGGGGTTCGTAGTACACAAAATTTATTTCGCGCCAGGTGATGCGTAACATTGTAATAGAACGTACATGAATAACTTAAATGTAATCAAATATCGTGTACTGTGCGCGCCAGCGACTGTGCTATGCTGTGAGCTGCTAGGTCAAGGAAGCTATATTGAGCAAATGTGCAAGATTCCGTGCGAAAACTTCTGCCCGCTGGCAGATTGCACGAAACATTGAAACGAAGTAACTTATGTTGTCTTCTTCTCTTTTCGGCATTTCGACATCGTGCAATCTACTCTGATGTCTAATGTAAGTTACGATTTGTGGCTGGAAGTATGTTGTGGTGCTTCCATGAAATAAACGTGTTTTATTTAAAAAAAAATCGCTAACGCACGCTGGTTTGGTGCCGCTAGGCCTGGGGGTAAGCGGGTTCGAATCCTGGTAGTGGGGAAAAAATTTTCACTGACAGTATTTGCCCAAAAAGGGAAGGAGAGGTGGTGACATAAAGTTCCTTTTCACCAGACTTCACGCCAATATCCTGGCTTATATATCCAACTTCTCCGCAATGCCTCATGAAGTGAGGGCATATGATACAGTTCATGACGATCCGTCCGTCCCATGGACGTTAAGCTTGCCCCCCTTGGTGCGAAGAGTGATGTACCGGCACCGCGTTTCGCACTCTCCCTTCTCCCATCATCGACATACAACACAAAGAATCACACTACACTCCACAGACACAATACATACACGCAGACTTACAAAAATTGCAATGGAGCAAGCTGTGTAACTGGACTGCTTCTGTGTTGTCAGCGCTGTGTAGCGCTTTGCATTGGATCTCTGACTGCGCTTTCCTTGTAAAATATTCTGTGACTGGTCGGACTCGTTGTTGGAAGTTAATGGTTCAAATGGCTCTGAGCACTATGGGACTCAACATCTGAGGTAATCAGTCCCCTAGAACTTAGAACTACTTAAACCTAACTAACCTAAGGACATCACACACATCCATGCCCGAAGCAGGATTCGAACCTGCAACCGTAGCAGTCGCACGGTTCCGGACTGAAGCACCTAGAACCGCTCGGCCACCACGGCCGGCGGAAGTTAATGGCCAGTGCTGTTAGGCAGTTGGAAGTTAGTCACCAGCATTGGTGGAAGTACTGTTGGGCAGTTCGAGGAGGACAGCCAGCAGTGATGGATGGATGTTAGATGTGGGAAGTTAGCATTGATGGCGGGTAGAAATCTGAAGTGTTAGCGTAGGCTAACGATCTGTACATGTTCGACTTCGAGATAGAATATTATTCATGATTATATACCTTTGTACTAGATGTCAATGACGATTTATGTTAGTGGACCTGGATGTCACATTACTAACCACATGCCTATTAGTAGTTAGTGGATTTAGTAGTTAGAATCTTTCATTTAACTGGCAGTATTGACGCTTGCTGTATTGCAGTAGTTCGCGTAATGAAGACTTTTGTGAGGTAAGTGCTTAATGAAATGGATAGGTTATTGTTACGAGTTCTTTTCAGTCAGGGCCATTCTTTTGAATTAATAGTTTAAGTCAGGTTATTTTTTTTAGCAGTCAGACTGCGTTGCGCTAGGATATTGTGGGTTTCAGTCATTCAGCAGTTTAAGTACAGTCACACTCATTTAAATAAAGAAGTTTCAGTTGTAAAAAAAAAAAAAACAATAAAGAAATCTGCGCTTATTATCAAAAATATGATTAGCAGAAATATGTGACTGGATTGAAGATTTCTTGGTAGGGAGGACACAGCGCAGATGATGCAGTTGTGTACAACGAAGTACAGTCTGAACGAAGCTGTGCAAATATTCAGTCAGACATTGATAAGATTTCAAAGTTGTGCAATGACTGGCAACTTGCTTTATATGTTCGTAAATGCAAAATTATGCACCTCACAAAACGAAAAAAACATAGCATCCTATGAATATAATATCAGTGAGTTTGTAGCTCATACAAATGCTTGGGTGTACCACTTAGTAGAAACATGATGTGGAACGATCACGTACGCTCTGTCGTGGGTAAAGCAGTTAGCGGTATTGGTAGAATACCAGGGAAATGCAATAAGTCTACAAAGGAGGTGGCTTACAAATCACCACTCGCGCGGCTCATGCTGCAATACTGCTCGAGCGTTTGGGACCCGTTTTGTGTGTGTGTGTGTGTGTGTGTGGGAGGGGGGGGGGGGGAGGGACGTGTTGGTCTGATGTGGCCCGCCAAGAATTCCTCTCTTCCGACAACCTCTTCATATCAGAGTAGCACTCGAAACATACTTCCTCAATTATTTGCTGCATGTATTACAGACTCTGTCTTCCTCTGCAGCTTTGCCCTCTACAGATCTCTCTAGTATCATGGAAGTGATTCCCTGATGTCTTAACAGATTGTCATATCATCCTGACCCTTCTCCTTGTCAGTGTTTGCCACACATTCATTTCCTCTCCGATTCTGCGCAGAAGGTCCTCATTCCTTACCTTATCAGTCCACCTATTTTTAAACATTTGTCTGTAGCACCACATCTCATATTCTTCGATTCTCTTCTGTTCCGGTTTTCCAACAGTCCATGTTTCACTACCATACAATGCTGCGCTGCAAACGTACATTCTCAGAAATTTCTTCCTCAAATTGAGCCCTATGTTTGATGCTTGTAGACTTTTCTTGGCCTGGAATGTCCTTTTCGCCAGTGCTAGTCTACTTTCGATGTCCTCCTTATTCTGTCCATTATTGGTTATTTTTCAGCCAAGGTAGCTGAATTCCTTAACTTCATCTACTTCATGACCATCAATGCTGATGTTAAGTTTCTCACTCTTCCCGTTTCTGCTACTTCTCATTACTTTCGTCTTTCTTCGATTTACTCTTAATTCATATTCTGTAGTCATTAGACTGTTCATTCCATTCTGCAGATCATGTAAGTCTTCACTTTCACCGAGTATAGCATTGTCTTCAGTGAACCATATCATTGATATCCTGTCACAATGCATTTTAATTCCACTCCCGAACTTTTATTTTATTTTCATCATTGCTTCTTCGACATACAGACTGAACAGTAGGTGCAAAAGCCTAAATCCCTGTCCTATACCATTTTTAATCCGAGGGCTTCGTTCTTGGTCGTCCGTTCTTATAATAGCTCAAATGGTTCAAATGGCTCTAAGCACTATGGGACTTAACATCTGAGGTCATCAGTTCCCTAGACTTAGAACTACTTAAACCTAACTAACCTAAGGACATCACACACATCCATGCCCGAGGCAGGATTCGAACCTGCGACCGTATCAGCAGCGTGGTTCCGAACTGAAGCGCCTACAACCGTTCGGCCACAACGATCGGCTCTTATTATAACCGGGGATATTGAACGTATACAGAAAAGGGCAGCACGAATGGCCACAGATTTGTTTGACCGACGGGATAGGGTCACTGTGGTGTTGGAAAAGTCTTGAAGAGCGATAGAAACTATCCCGAAGTTTACTCACGAAGTTTGCTGTAAGTAATGGCTCTAAGAATATACTAAAATCCTCTACATAGCGTTCCCATAGGGGTTATGGGGATAAGATCAGATTAATTACAGTATGCATAGAGGCATTTATACAATAATTTTTCCCACGTTACATGCGTGAATGCAACGGGGAAAAGCTCTAATAAATGGTACAGTGTAAAGTACCCTCTGGCATACACTGTACGGTGATTCGCAGACTACAGATGTAGATGTACATGTAGATGCGGATACACATACACTGTCTGTTACATGCACCGAACGAGAGACGCGCAAAGCCGTGCCTAGGTTCCAGGCACTAAATAGCCATGGATTAACAGGAGAACGAAAAAGTTACGTTCAGAGTCAGTACCTACCCAGGAACGGGGGCAAGTGACTTTAGAGAAATAAGTTTCACTCTAACCGCTTCATAAGTACAGCAAAGTTTGTCAACAACAATGTATGAGGTGTCGAAATAGACATCCAATACGAAGTCGAAATACACGGCGACGTCTTCAACAGTGGACTAGAAGGGTGCATCGGAGTAGCTAAAAATACCAGAGTTGCTTTTCTTTATCTTAGTATCCAAATAGAGCAAGCTATTCAATAACGATCTAAGAGTTGCAGGTATTTTTCAGCCTAATACTGGGTTAATTTGTCGTGAGGCAGATGTAGATCTATTTGGGAATGTTTGAGTGTGATATCCAGTTCCGGTATTTGCCCTACTACCAACGGAAATCCGCCAAAAACATTAGGCTGAGCTGGAGAATGGGAACTATTTTTAATTTAATTCTGAGACGATATACACTGGCAAAGCTGATACCCTAGGGCACGTTGCTCTGGCGTACACTGAGGTGAAATTCATAAGCCGTTTCATGCAAGAGGATTCCCCCTTCTCAGCGATTTTGCACTGTGTTGGTCACATCAACGCTTCACGTAGATCAAACATCTCTGTTGTCAGAAGAGGATACAACATGTAAGATGTGGCGAGTCCTCAGAAAGAGGCAACGACTCAGCCCTTCAGACTGCTGCTGGATGTGTCTAATGGCCAGTAAGAACTCTCATAATTCTTTAACTGTTTTGGTTTCTAGATACGCAACTCCTCCTGAAAGCAATCACTTACAGAAAATGGAGTCTTGCATCCAAAATCGGTTGGCTCTGGGTAATGTCCAAAGCCTCACATAGTACAAGCGTTTCTCAACGTCATCTCTTCTTTTATGATCTTCCAATGTGTTACGATATACATAAGAGCACGTAGTACTAGAGAGTGAGACACCAAGAACAAAGTGCTGGGATTAAAAAGGGTGTAAGAGAAGGATGTAGTGTTTCGTAGCTATTGTTGAGTCTATACATCGAAGAACCAAATACTAAAAAAAAAAGCAATGGTTAAAGAGTGAGATAGAAATTCGGGGTCCGCAGCTCGTGGTCGTGCGGTAGCGTTCTCGCTTCCCACGCCCGGGTTCCCGGGTTCGATTCCCGGCGGGGTCAGGGATTTTCTCTGCCTCGTGATGACTGGGTGTTGTGTGATGTCCTTAAGTTAGTTAGGTTTAAGTAGTTCTAAGTTCTAGGGGACTGATGACCATAGATGTTAAGTCCCATAGTACTCAGAGCCATTTGAACCATTTAGAAATTCGGGTAAAATGATGTCAATGATAATATGCGCAGATGACATTGATAATCTCAGCGAAAGTGAAGAAAAATTAAAGAATCTATTTAATATAATGAACGTTATAATGAGTTCAGAATGTGGACTAGTAAATCGAAGATAAACGAAAGTAATGAGTAGTAACAGAAATGAGATTAACAATAAATTTAACATCAAAATTGATGATCATGAAGAGAAGGAAATCTTCTGTACTGGAAACGATGTAACAAATTAGGGATGAAATAAAGTGAAATAATAAGCAGATATCATTGGCAAAGAGAGCATTTCTGGCCAAGAGAGGTCTGTTGGCACCAAAAATTGGCCTTAATCAGACGAAGATATTCCTGAGAGTTTAGGTTTGTAGTGTGATAGTGAATCACGGGCTGTTTGAAAACTGATTAAGAAGAGAATCGAATTGTTTCAGGTCTTTTGCAGTAGAAGAATGTTTAAAATTAGATGAACTGATAAGATGAGGAATCAGGAGGCTTACCACAGAATAGGCAAAGAAAGTAGTGTATGGAAAACACAAGAAGAAGGGGTGCAATGATAGGATATGTGTTAAGATATCAGGGAATAACTTGAGGGATTGCAGGGCACTCTCACTTCTGATATGGTGTCATGCTGCTTAATGTTCTTAGGGAAGACGATATTTATTATTTCGTTGCTATACTGGATACGATCTGACTTCATTCATATGATGAAGTGGTTGGTAGTAGTTAACGCTCTTGCTTGTGTGATCTACTGAAGGAAAAGTGGTATGCCTCACCTGCATTCAAAGGAAGAGAGTGCCGAGTTAAATGACTGCAGTAAAAGCGTACAGCGGCTGAGGACTGAGGAGAGCATTTTTTCTGCAGAACCTGGGTGAAAACGTTTGTGGACTGCCCAGTCCCTCGGTCTCATTGTGCAGACACATTGGATGGCGCCGGTCGGTCGGTGGCCGCGTCCAGGTAGGCTGACTAGCGCCGAGGAGTCGCTACAGCTATGAGCAGAGCACTGAAGACCGGCAATAAAGCAGAGGATGGGCGCTTTTTTGCTGCTTCCACTCGCAAATGACTGCACCTTTATATGCATCGGAAGTACAACAGCGCATGCGCTAGATACAGTGCACACGCGCTCAATCATTCCTGCTGCCCCTTGGCGCAAAAAGAGTTGCAGCACCTCCGTTGGTGAATATCGTTTTCAACAGTATTCACCACCGGAATGTAAGCGGAGCAGGCATGGACGGGGGATCATCTTGCCAAAAATACGGGCTGCATATGGGAAAGTCCGTTGAGAAAAGCGAGTCTGACAAACGGCAGATTATTATTACGCAGAGCCTGTGAGCTAGTACCTCGAAAACGACCAAGCTGGCCGAATGTTCACGTGCTAGTGCCGTGAATTTCTAAGGAAAAAGGTAGAAGGACAGTGAAACTACACCGAGGCACTAAATGACAGGACGTTCACGACTCTTCACAGAACGGTGGTTCGGAGGCTTGTCTGCTCTGTAAAGTAGTATAGGTGTTGATCTGTGGCATCTCTGCCGAACGAGCACAATGCTAGTGCACGCACAAGTGTTTCGGAGCACATCGTTCATCGTGCGTTGTTGAACATGGAGAACTGCAACAGAGTACTCCTACGTGTTCACATGTTGACCCAACAACATCGCCAACTACGACTACAGAGGGCAACGGACCATCGGGATTCAACCGTCAATCAATGGAAACGTTTCGGCTCTGTGGGCGAATCAAATTTTTGCTGCACTAGGTCGGTTGTTGTCTCCACAAACGCAGTCATCGAGGTGAACGGCGTCTCGAAACGGCGGGGTGCCACAGACGCAGGCTGGTGGGATTAGTATTATGTTATGGGAAACATTCTACCACAGTTTCATGGGACCTGTGGTAGTAATCGAAAACATAATCGAAGACACACTTATGGCCATGAACCATCTACATCCCTTCGTGCTGAATATTTCCCCGGCGGCGACGTCAACTTTCAGCAGTATAATTTTCCGTGTTTCGGAGCCAGTTGCGTACTACTGTGGTTTGAGGAGCATCACAGTGACAAAATTCGCCTGCAGTAAATCCCATGAAACCCATTTGGCTCGCTAGCGGGCGCCGTCACCGCGTACGCAAATCAGCGGCCCGCTATTTATGCGAATTACATGACCTACGCATAGACATCCAACGCCACATACCAAATAAACCTGACAACAAACTGTTGGGTCCCTGATACGTATATTCCGCGTTTCATTTCGTTCCGAAGACGGACAAAGGAGCTTTAAGATACATGACACTTGTGAATAACCCTGTACAATGACTAATGCTTAGAAACAAAGTACAGGGTGTTTCTAAAATGACCGGTATATTTGAAACGGCAATAAAAACTAAACGAGCAGCGATAGAAATACACCGTTTGTTGCAATGTGCTTGGGACAACAGTACATTTTCAGGCGGACACACTTTCGAAATTACAGTAGTTACAATTTTCAACAACAGATGGCGCTGAAAGTGATGTGAAAGATATAGAAGACAACGCAGTCTGTGAGTGCGCCATTCTGTACGTCGTCTTTCTGCTGTAAGCGTGTGCTGTTCACAACGTGCACGTGTGCTGTAGACAACATGGTTTATTCCTTAGAACAGAGGATTTTTCTGGTGTTGGAATTCCACCGCCTAGAACACAGTGTTGTTGCAACAAGACGAAGTTTTCAACGGAGGTTTAATGTAACCAAAGGACCGAAAAGCGATACAATAAAGGATCTGTTTGAAAAATTTCAACGTACTGGGAACGTGACGGATGAACGTGCTGGAAAGGTAGGGCGACCGCGTACGGCAACCACAGAGGGCAACGCCCAGCTAGTGCAGCAGGTGATCCAACAGCGGCCTCGGGTTTCCGTTCGCCGTGTTGCAGCTGCGGTCCAAATGACGCCAACGTCCACGTATCGTCTCATGCGCCAGAGTTTACACCTCTATCCATACAGAATTCAAACGCGGCAACCCCTCAGCGCCGCTACCATTGCTGCACGAGAGACATTCGCTAACGATATAGTGCACAGGATTGATGACGGCGATATGCATGTGGGCAGCATTTGGTTTACTGACGAAGCTTATTTTTACCTGGACGGCTTCGTCAATAAACAGAACTGGCGCATATGGGGAACCGAAAAGCCCCATGTTGCAGTCCCATCGTCCCTGCATCCTCAAAAAGTACTGGTCTGGGCGGCCATTTCTTCCAAAGGAATCATTGGCCCATTTTTCAGATCCGAAACGATTACTGCATCACGCTATCTGGACATTCTTCGTGAATTTGTGGCGGTACAAACTGTCTTAGACGACACTGCGAATACCTCGTGGTTTATGCAAGATGGTGCCCGGCCACATCGCACGGCCGACGTCTTTAATTTCCTGAATGAATATTTCGATGATCGTGTGATTGCTTTGGGCTATCCGAAACATACAGGAAGCGGCGTGGATTGGCCTCCCTATTCGCCAGACATGAACCCCTGTGACTTCCTTCTGTGGGGACACTTGAAAGACCAGGTGTACCGCCAGAATCCAGAAATAATTGAACAGCTGAAGCAGTACATCTCATCTGCATGTGAAGCCATTCCGCCAGACACGTTGTCAAAGGTTTCGGGTAATTTCATTCAGAGACTACGCCATATTATTGCTACGCATGGTGGATATGTGGAAAATATCGTACTATAGAGTTTCCCAGACCGCAGCGCTATCTGTTGTTGAAAATTGTAACTACTGTAATTTCGAAAGTTTATCTGCCTGAAAATGTACTGTTGTCCCAAGCATATTGCAACAAACGGTGTATTTCTATCGCTGCTCGTTTAGTTTTTATTGCCGTTTCAAGTATACCGGTCATTTTTGAAACACCCTGTAAGATATCTTATCGGACTAAATGAAAGGTGTGCTAGATCGTCAAAGATTTTTGTCAGGTTATTATGCCACCAGTTGGCCCCCAGGAACTCTGATCGACGATGAATACTGATTTTTATGATAATCGTAACGATCTATTTTGAGCGAGAGAGCTAATGCACAGATTTTGTGATACGTAAGGCTTCTGTTGTTCATCAATCAGTTCTTGACTTTTTTCGTGTTTGGACAGTATGTGCTGTGTGTCATCGAATTAGCACTCTCCAAAGTGTTCCCACCAGGATTAAGTACTTTGCAGAAAATATATTGCAGTTCACCCACAAAAGTAATCCTGCTTCTGAGTAGAGCTTATTACGACGGACAGATATCATCTCGCTGCAGATTCCCGCGACTAGCGGGCATTCCTGCGTGCGCCACAATTTCATCCGCGTGGAAAACGAAGCGACGCTGCGGCAGGCAGTGTACATTACCCTTACGTAACGCAAACTGTTGCTGGGCTTAATTTGTTCGATCGTGTTAGGGGGACCGCAGCCTTTCCTGCTCAACGGTGCGGGCGTTAATTTCCGTTTTGTCACGTTGTACTCAAATGGGCGCCTGGAATCATTTCCACAGAGTACGCCAGCGGGGGCGAAATCCCCGTGACACGACGAAGCGATACACGACAGACAGAATCTGGCCGCATACATAGCAAATGAAGCACGCGCCTGAGAGGCAGGCAAAAAGAGGCTGCGCTGCTGCGTAATTGCGTGTGGAGAGGGATGGGGAAGTAGGGTACTGCACAAAAAAAAGGAACAACGGATTGAACGGGTTGGGAGAACGAGGTGAGTTGAAGAGCGAACCAGGTTGTTTCAACGAAACCAATTACAGAACTGTTGTAAGATTTAGCTTTCGGCCGAATTTGATTACGTTGAGCGCTCCGCCAGTTATTTCCGGGTTGCGATCTGCCGATGCCGATTGGTTCGTGGTGAGGGGGGAGGGGGAGGAAAGGGAAGGGGGGAGGGGATTTTAAGTTCGATGGCAGAGAGGGCGTCTGCACTCGGGAAAGTTTTCCACCCCCCTCGCCCCACCCCTCTCCTCTATATCTGCCGCCCCCGCACCATGTGGTTCGGCAAGTGCCAGCCAGATTAATATCTCGCCCGCCACCTCTATTACACGCTTAATTAAGCTGCTGGGCTTTTCCGGTTTCTGGGGACTCACCGTATCAGACTCCGCCGTTAGATGCTCTTTTTCCCCCCTCTCGGCTCCCCGTGTTTGCGGCCGTGTAATTACTTTCATTCCTTCTGCAGCCAGCCAGCTAGCTGGATGCAGTGCACAGATTCGAAGATGCACAGGCGTGAGCCTCCTCATTTGTGAAACTTATTCTTTGATATCACGTTATTCATACAGTTTCTGTCGTTACGTAAACGTTTCTACACACAATAAAGAAAAGTGGTGTCTTCATATGGCACACATTTCTTTCTTTTTTATTGCTGCAAACAAAAATGAGGAGGACCTAGAGTTCCTATAGTATCCACTTTTTTTTCTCTAAACCCGGGAATTTCTGCGTAAAAATCTGAGTCTGTGATGGCAGCCACATTGGAGCGTTTCTGGTATCGTGCGGGAACTATGTCGTATCAATTTTACATCTGGGATGTTTTGCAATGTTATTGCGTGAGACACCGGTAGCCGGCCACTGTCGCCGAGCGGTTCTAGGTGTTTCAGTCCGGAACCGCCCTGCTACTGCGGTCGCAGGTTCGAATCCTGCCTCGGGCATGGATGTGTGTGGTATCCTTAGGCTGGTTAGGTTTAAGTAGTTCTAAGTCTAGGGGACTGATGACCTCAGTTGTTAAGTCCCGCAGTGCTCAGAGCCATTTGAACCAAACACCGGTAGAGGTCGGACCTGACCTGCCACATTTACGACACTGACAACGTCACCAAATAATTCCGCTGTAGCGGTTACTATGGGAAGTCGGCTTTTCCTTGTGGTGTGCGTTGCTTTATGCTCTTTTTTCTTTTAACTGTTTAAGAGACTAATCCAGGCTGATGACTGCGTTAGAGTACGACCATCGCAACCCCAGATGGAATCGATAAGCCCTATGCCATTCTGTCAGTTCTGCTCTCGCAAAAACACAGAACACGGGCGTAAGGCGTCAGACCTGCGAGTAGGAGACAAGCCTAGTTCCTCCTCTTCGCTCAAAATGGTTCAAATGGCTCTGGGCATTATGGGACTTAACATCTGTGGTCATCAGTCCCCTAGAACTTAGAACCACTTAAACCTAACTAACCTAAGGACATCACAAACATCCACGCCCCAGGCAGGATTCGAACCTGCGACCGTAGGAGTCGCGCGGTTCCGGACTGAGCGCCTAGAACCACTAGACCAGCGCGGCCGGCTTCTCTTCGTTCCTCACCCACAAGTGTCGACAGGGGGGTGGAGGGGTGGGGGGTGGGGGGAGGGCGGAGGAGCGGGAATCTACTTATCGTTCGTATACAACTGTAACCAACTGTCACTTTGTAGTGCTCTAGGCGTTTTTGTTTATGCTGCAAATGAAAAACAAACATACATTCTGTGAAATCTTTACTTGTTATTCAAACCTCAGTAACACGTCACATATGAAATGAAGTTGTGGACCTGTAAATCTGGCAGGAAGTACATAAATTAAAATGTATCCACAGGATTCCCTAGTTTGCGTATCTACTAATAGGAATCGATTAAGTGCCACACAATAAACATAGCTGGATATCAGTATGCAACAATCTTCATATCGGAGATCTTTCTCATTCTAATTATTTTCATGCTTTGTTATATAACCATTCACACATATTTCAAAAACTGCCACTTTGTTAGTTATTGCTGTTGGCTACGTTTTCCTTACAGTAGCTCTTAGGCACCTGAAAGTCTTCTAAGAGTTTTCTTTAAATTTTAGTTATTGAAAGATAACGTTGAGCCGTCCCGGGAATGTGCCTACTGTCTATACCGACGGAGAAAAATAGTACACCCTTTTAGAGGTTTCCATTTCACTCAAGATTTATTGCTGCAACAGAGCCTAAGTAGTACACTAAACGATTAACTTACACATCAGTAGCACAAGCGGTTCTGAGGTTTTAGATATCGACCCTTGCTGCAATATCTATTTTAGTACATGATGCAGCCGCCACGGGCAGTAATGCAGGTGCTGACTCTAGCACCGTTGACCACACAGATAGCGAATACTGTCATGGGGTACGTTATGCCGCGCCTACTCGACCTGTGCATCTAATTCTGTAAGTAACCATCTTGGGATTGAAGCTTTTTTTTCCGTGATTACTTTAACAATACGTATGTTTTTGGATAGGGTCCGCCTTTAGCAAAACATAAATTGGTTTTTTAACCCGAACATGTTTCACTGCAGTTGCAGCATCTTCAGTGGGCTTTTATTTTTCATCTGTTAAAGATAAAGAGTATCCTTTGCTGTTTACCACATGGTGTGGTTTTTCTGATGTGTTGTGTTTCTACAGTGACCGTTTTGTTGCAGATGACAAACTGTGGAGATTGGAGACCAGTGTGTAGATGACGCTGGCCAGGGGAGTTTACCGAGCGAGGTGGCGCAGTGGTTAGCACACTGGACTCGCATTCGGGAGGACGACG
Organism: Schistocerca americana; assembly: GCF_021461395.2. Classification (NCBI taxonomy): domain Eukaryota; kingdom Metazoa; phylum Arthropoda; class Insecta; order Orthoptera; family Acrididae; genus Schistocerca; species Schistocerca americana. The sequence goes on along the minus strand of NC_060122.1, from coordinate 373,627,738 downwards.
GTTCAATCCCGTCTCCAACCATCCTGATTTAGGTTTTCCGTGATTTCCCTAAAATCGTTTCAGCCAAATGCCGGGATGGTTCCTTTGAAAGGGCACGGCCGATTTCCTTCCCAATCCTTCCCTAACCCGAGCTTGGGGTCCGTCTCTAATGACCTCGTTGTCGACGGGACGTTAAACACTAACCACCTACCCCTACCCCAGGGAAGTTTCAGCACGTCTTACAGAGCACGTTGAGTTACATGGGTAGTGTGTCGGTGAGCATTATCCTGCTGGAATAACGCATGATCTTCCTGTTGCAACAAAGGTAAAAGACCGCGTCTGACAACATTCTCCATGTACGGAGCCCTCCAGAAACACGGAAGGTGAACGAGAGTTGTAGCTTATCGCGGCCCAGGCCATAATGTCTAGGACGGAGCCAGTGTTCCTTGGAAGAAAGCACTTACATGAGGCTTTTGCTCTGTGTTCTCTACGTGGTGCTGCAGAAATGTGGCGTGTACCTAGAGTGGGAGTTAACAGTGTATAAGCAACCTTGTGAACAGTCATCGTGGTGCAGCACTGACTCACGTTACTTGCAAGGAACTTTGGTTCGTTGTCGTGTGAGTGACATGGCTTGAAGTTGCCTTTTTGTCTGCTGCTGCGTTGTCCTCGTCAGTGGTGTTTTCTGATCATATTCGTGTTAAAGTTTTGCTCTACGATAGATTCACCTCTTGTTTAATTATGCAGGGTGAGTCACTAACTATTGCCACCAAGAATAACTCCGAAAGTATGATAGTAGCTGAGAAGTTTGTGGGACAAATGTTGCATGGGACAACGGGGCTCATAATATGACGTTTGTTTGTCGTTGCTAGGTAGGGTAGCTTCAGAGATATGAACGTCAACTTTATTTTTTTTAAATGGGATGCTATAATTTGGTATTTATTTTCTGATAGCGGCTATCGAGACGAATCCAATGATGTGTAACAGTAAGGTCTTTGAAGGTCAACAAGGGTCACGAAGGTGGCGTGAACGCCCATTTACAGAAGGTGCTCGAAGTGATGAACCATTGGTATCAGTGCAGTACTGCAATCTTACCATGGATTGAGTGGTATTCCTTATCACATCGGCACTTATCGAAGCACTTGCCCTGGCAGTTCCTTCTCGTATATCTTCAGGTGTAGTTGGAATGTCTTTGTAAACAATGGCGGCGCGGGATTAGCCTAGCGGTCTAGGGCGCTGCAGTCATAGACTGTGCGGCTGGTCCCGGCGGAGGTTCGAGTCCTCCCTTGGGCATGGGTGTGTGTGTTTGTCCTTAGAATAACTTAGGTTACGTAGTGTGTAAGCTTAGGGACTGATGACCTTAGCAGTCAAGTCCCAAAAGATTTCACACACATTTGAACATTTTTTTGTAAACAATGTCTTTCACGAATCCCCACAAGAAAAGAGCCAGAGGCGTCAAGTCTGGCGAACGAGCCGGACACGACACATCTCCTTCGCGTCCAATCCAACGATTTGCGAATTGTCTCTGCAACTCATTTCTAGGCATCAGAGAAAAATGTGCCGGACACCCATCGTGTTGATACCACTTTCTGTTTCTTGTTCCTAAAGGTATTTCTTCCAATAATAGACCTAATGTTTCTTGCAGGAATGCCATGTACTGCCTACCTTTAAGATGTCCTCCAGAATCTCACACCATACATTCACCGACAACGGATTTTGGTGTGCAACTTGCCGCAGCCAACATGGACCTTCAGTTGCCCAGTAATGCTTGTTATGCAAATTAGCATTTCCATTGCTCGTGAACGTAGCCTCGTCAGTAAATAAAATCAAATTAATAATTGTGTCATCCCTCTGAATCTGAAGTTGATCCCATCGGCAGAATCCAATGAGACGCATACAATCCGTACCAGTTATTTCTTGGTGGAGACACGGTAAGGATGATATATATGGCGATGTAGAACACGAACAACACTATTCGTGCTCATGCCAGATTCCCTTGCGATCTGAAGTGAACAAACACAAGGATCTCGAACCACAGTGGCAAGAGTAGCAATTTGCGTTTCCTCGTTAGTAACTTTCCTTTGCCGGATATGTTTCCGATGCGTTAAAGATCAAGTTGTTCTCAATTCATCATACATATATTTAAATGTACGACGTGTAGGACGAGTACGTTGAGGATATCTTTCAGCGTATGAGTCTCTAGCTCTCACTGAATTTCGTTGGCATTCTCCGTAATTGAGAAACATATCGACTTGTTCTTCGAAGGAATACATCATTCGCATTCGCCTGATTTGGCGATACTAATCTTACCGTTCCTATTCGTTTTGTATTGCGAAACCTTTGGTGTTTACATGTCAAAGGCATGTTAGATGGATATGCTGTATTCGGTGAATGTTTACTATTTGCACTACATACGAGAGAGAATGGTCAGAGAATGTGTTTCGATAAGTGCCAATGTGATAAGGAATACCACTCAATCCATGGTAACAAGATTGCAGCCCTGCATTGAGACCAGTGGTCATCACTTCTGTAAATGAACGTTCATGCCTCCTTTATGGCCTTCGTTGACCTTCAAAAACCTTACTGTTACATATCACTGGATTCGTCCCGATAGCTGCTATCAGAAAATAAGTACCAAATTATAGCATCCCAATTATAAAAACAAAGTTCAGCTTCATGTCTCTAACGCGAACCCACCTAGCAACAGAAAACCAACGTCACGTTATGGCACCCGTTGTCCCTTGCAACATTTGTCCCACAAACTCCTCAGCTACTGTCATACTCTCGGAGTTATTCTTGGTGGCAATAGTTAGTGACCCACCCTGTATACTAGGTGATTGAGCTCCTCCAAACTATGGATCACCGCTTTTATGCAACCTGCAACGCCTAAACAGATACCGCGCGCAAGATTTTCATATTCTTTTATTTGCTATGTGCGAACTATTAGTCTTAAAGAAAAATGAACAGAACATTTCTGTAGGACATTTGATGCCGTACTAAGACACGTTTTCGCTAGAGGCCTTAGCTTTCGAATTTTTTAATGAAAATGTACAAAAGTGACTTTCAAATGCGTTTCTTTTAATAAGTCGAAAACCATGGCCCCCAGCGGAAACCAACCCCGGTACAAACTTTAACTACAATAAATTTCCTACGAAAAGGTCAAGTTCCTGTGTTCATTTTTTTCTTTGGGCATTATAGTTTTCATGTAGCGAACGACAGAATATGAAAACTTCACATGTCATTTTTGAGGTCATTTCTGGTTGAATAATAACCTATCTGTAGGGGAGCTGAATCACTGTGTATGTTATGGCAACTGTGTCCACATAAAAGTGCCGTTTCTTTGGAACGAAGAAGTGTTCTGACTCCAGTCTCCAATTTTAACTAATATCAATTTTGGATTCCCTTTCGTCATTAGACATGTTTGAAGTGATATAAGCAAATCTGATGCTTTTGCGTTTTAGGAGATGCCCCCATTCCGTTGCTTCAAAGTGTTCCATACCCTGGCAATGCAGAGATTGGATACAGACGGTGTAAGAGGTCCGAGCAGATGTAATTTCGATGTATTGCTCATGCGCTGCCTGCGATATGCAAGGTCTCTGACCAGAGAGCAGTGTTGACTGCAGTAGGAACTGTGTAGCTGTAGCAGTAAGTTGTTGCTAGTCTGGAGTCTGCTCTGGTCTGGTATGGTGTATCGTGTTGGCTGGCCTGGTCGCGGTGCAGCGATGCCGGAGCCTGAGTATTACTGTATAAGGTAAAAAGCAGCCTCGCGCATACGTAGTAATGTTATCTCAAGTCGCATGTAAATGTTTTAAAACTCTCGTAATAATAATCTTCCTCATAAAAAGTAACTTTTAACAACCATTCATTTCAATTTAAAGAATTTACTAATTTCTCCCATTCATGATCATCCCGATTATTCCTTTTTTTTTATTCAGAATGATCTTTCAGGGCCATGACGCAGCACTGCTGTCGTCCAAAATTTACCAGGTTAAATTCACAGTCAATTATTGAAAAGTCATAAGTGAGCGACAATTTAATTGAGAGGTTAGTTACATTGTTTTATTACCAGGTTACTGAATTTATTTTTTTATTGGGACGTTACACTGAATGTGAACGACATAATTATAATGTTTACTGTTGAGAGGTTTAGGAATTTTGTTTTGAGGTTACATTAAATCAGAATCATATTCGTATTATTATTTATTAAATTTAGTGGGGAGGTTACAACGGCAACTTGTATACCAGAGTGCTATCATGATTCAATGTTTAATTAGGTGGCCACTAGGTGACTGCTTTGCAGCTATCCGACTGTGTTAAGTATTAGGCTGTATCTTGCGCTACACTATTTGAAGCGTTTCTGGGAAATAATTTGAGGTAGGTTCTTGTGTGTGTTTTGATATGTGTGCCAAAGACTTTTTGTTAAAAGCAAGAAGTACTGGGGTTAAGTATTTTTGGTGATTGCCAGGATCAGAAATTAGTATAAATTATTGGCTGAAGTGATTAAATCAAATGACGATTACATGTGGCCATGGTTCATGGCTGTAAAATCGCTCTTACCTCCAAATGTAATACGATTATCATGATTACTAACAAACGACTGCTTGTAACTATGCACAATAGAACCCATAGCACATACCACTCTCCACTACCACGCTCGCCGGCCGAAGTGGCCGTGCGGTTAAAGGCGCTGCTGTCTGGAGCCGCAAGACCGCTACGGTGGCAGGTTCGAATCCTGCATCGGGCATGGATGTTTGTGATGTCCTTAGGTTAGTTAGGTTCAACTAATTCTAAGTTCTAGGGGACTAATGACCTCTGCAGTTGAGTCCCATAGTGCTCAGAGCCATTTGAGCCATTTTTGAACTACCACGCTCCCACTTATAACGATATGTTTACGTAATGTGTATACATAAACATACAGTTATAAATGTCCCCGTTCGTAGTCGCTAATTATAACAACATGTTTACTTTTGTGCTGTAACATATAGCTATAATCAGCAGTGAAAATATATTGGCGAACCCCGACCGTGTGCGGCTGTTTCTTGTTGAATCGTCTGATCAGTTGGAAGTTTGATAGCTCAACATGAATTTCTAAAGGGACCGTAGTTTATCATGCATTTACCAGTAGAATATGGCGCGGAGAAAATATTTCGCCGCATGCAACTTCCGTCCGATTTCGGCGAAAGAATTCGTGACTGTGAACTCTCTATTTGGCAGAAAAATAAAGAAAATAAAATAACTTCATGAAGGAGTGAGACTTAGATTCTATACTAAATAAATAGTCCATACACCAGTTCCATTTAACTCTGAATTTATGGCAATTAATAGATGAACTTAACCTGCAATGAAGGATTTAACATGGATGCCGTTTTGATTGGCACTTCTCTTATCGTAATGAAAGTTATTCCTTTGATGTTTTCACATACACGTCGCACAATAAATCTACTGCTATACGGTATTGCACTTTTAGTATTGCTCTTTTACCTTACACTAAAATAATATTATTTTTAACAATAATAATACGGCGGCAAGACATGCGCGTCCAACACAAGTTACAAGAGACAAGAGAAAAAATGAGTAACTGAGTAACTGTTCATCGAGAATACCTCGTACATCAAAAGAATGTGTAAAAGTGTTCTTCTTCTGTCCGTTTTTCGCGCCGCGGTTTTCAAAGTCAGTAACTCACTGCATCTCTGACGGCGCTTCGACAATAAACAAATTACGTCACAGGTCGTTCACCTTTTACATTCTCGCAACATTATTTGCTAACTGTAGCTGTTGCCGAGCAACTGCTCGATTAGTGAATGATTTAAAATGATAAGGCAATCACATAATGTAACACACTGTATCAAATCTCATCAGGAGTAAACGTTATCGCATGGACAGGTCTTTGCATCTACGTTCCAGGCAATTATTCGTTCTTTCACACGAAGAGCCTCAGTCAGTCGCACTTAAAATTTTGATCTACATTATGTGGAGAAATATTTTTGTTTCGTAAGTAGGCTGTACAGGATGATTCAAAATTTGGGCACAAATTAATGGAGACGATAGAGGACTCGATAGAGTAGTCAAAATGTAACTTTAGAACAAAGCCTTAAGTCCTGGAAGTAGTACTGTGACAATGAAAGCTTCAAAATGTCTCGAACGGCAAGGAAAACCAATGCAGAGGCACCGTAATTTCAGCGACGATAACGTACTATTTACTCAACGAAGCTGTACGGGAAGAGACGTACGATAAAGTCTAAGCGCAGCTATTAGATGTGAAATACTAAATTGCAGTGCCTGGGTTGTTCTAATGTACTTCACAATGTCCTTCAGACATGCATGTACGCGTATGTTTGAAGGAATGGGCACTGCAGTGATCGCCAGCCAAATGAACTGATTTAGCCACCCGAGCATCATCCCTGTACCGATCCACACTTCCATATGTCTCTGCTTCCGTCTACATCCTACACTCGCGCAGGAAGAGACGTGTGGTTACAGTCGAAGCCCAGTTGGTAGGTTCGAAATAATAAATTGCAGTAACTTTGTTGTTCTGATGAACTTTGCAGCATTTTTCAGGCGTGCATGCATGTGATGCATGTGCTGTCCACCTAGATGACCACGACCTACGATGTCACCCCGAGCCCAGCCTGAGGGGCTCAGCAGCTGTGAGCTGCTCCGTCTCACTTCGGCATTTGTTGATGAGTTCCTCCTACAACCAGGCCCCCATCAGTGCCTAGCTGATGAGTTGCTGAACTACCATCAACCCGAGGGCGCACGATAGCAGCCGATCTCCTAACCGCTTCTACGAGCAGACAGTTGCGTCACTGGCCCATCTTTCGCCTAGGGACTATAATGTAACACTTCGCGTCTACGGCCACCTTGTGCAGAGCTGTTAGCTAACTTTCCGAGATAAAAAACGACGACGTCAACACGAGGGATCTGTTAATCTGCTGGCCGTCAGAGATAGAGCAGGCATTGCTGACCGAGCGGCAGCTAGCTGATGTGACGTCGCGGGGTACTGAGTATTCGCCTCCCTTGTCACGGCTGAGACTGCGAAACCGTAAGACGCGCTGGTGTCAGCAGCACATACTGGCGTGGCCAGCGCCCTTCCGTTTGCCTAGCTACTAGCAGTCTTGAAGGAAGTCATCTGTGTACCTATGAATAAGAAGTGTATATTCTGATAACAACGTCTCATTAGCGCCTTCGGGCGATCGAAAGATCGTCAACACCGCTCTCCATTCCACGCCATCCTGGAAAGATAGAGCCCACAGCTCTGGCGCTGCATATTAGCTAACACCAATGATAAGAATGTGTTTTTCGAATTGTTCTTGCGTGACTGGATGGGAAGTTGATTTAAACGCCACATCTTTTCGTATAAGTGATGTAACTATTACCAAGTAACTTTGCAAAGAGTGTAAGGAAATTGAAACTCCATTTTTTTACTAATTTTACTACTAACTTCTCATCATAAAACGCAACAATTATAAAATAATCGTTGACTATTCTCATGGAGAGCAATTGTGCGGTAGTACAGATTGTCATGTCTGCGTATGGTTTAGCCTTTACCTCTTGAACAGGGCGATGTGGCACATTGGTTAGACAAAGGACTCGTTTCGATTAGGGTGGTTCAAATTACCACACTGCTATCCAGCTTTTGCCTTTATGTCATTTCCCTAAACCGTTTAAGGTAGATGCTAGGATGGTTCCTCTCAAAGGGCACTGCCGATTTCTTTCTCATCCTTCCGGAGTCCAAGTTTTTGTTTCAGAAAATTCATGACACTTGGCTACGTTGGAACAGTTTATTAATTTACTGCCGGTTTCGGTCAATGACCGTCATCTGGCGGGAAAAATTTCCCACTGCAGATCATAAGTCAGCCATATAGAGTTATACAATCGCAGAAACTGACAATTTCATTAGTAATAATAAAACTAAACTCCGCCCGAATAGCCCATGAAGGCCCAACGGTACAGATCGGCCGCCGTGTCATCCTCAGCCGGATGGCTTTCCTGAATGCGGATATGGAGGGGCATGTGGTTAGCACACCGCTCTCCCGGCCGTATGTCAGTTTGCGAGACCAAAGCCCCTATTTCTCAGTCAAGTATCTCTTCAGTTTGCCTCACAAGGGCTGAGTGCACCCCGATTGTCAGCAGCGCTCGGCAAACCGGATGGTCCCGCCCGACAGCGCTTCACTTTGTTGATCTGACGGGAACCGGTGTTACCACAGCGGCAATACAGAAGAACAATAGTTTTCACACATCAGCATCCTTCCTTGTACACACGCAACAGAAAACTGGCCAGCAGCTTTAGACTGTGGTTTTGGTAGATGGCACGAATGAGCCGTGGCGGTTCCAGTTCATATTACCTTTGTCTTTTGTCGTCTTGGTACCTTCTTTCACCGACACCCCGAAAGACGGCGCGAATGTAGCTTGCACTTTTCGTAGATGATCGCTGGCTCAGAGAGTTTGAAATAGGCTGGCAGTGGGCTGTGGTGTGAAAATGGGCACGAGGAGTGCTGCGGAGTGGTATCCCGCGTGGAGTTTCGCTCGCAACGGTTCTTTCGACAGTTGGTTTTGTTCTGTTTCTGTATCGACGATGTCATCCTACGGCCTTTAGTGGATTTGCACTTCCTTGTCCATCTATGCTGTGCGGATCTGGACGCTAGCAGTTTTCTCTCATAGTTTCTGTAAATACAAGGACCACTACTGGAAAAGTTTGCTGTAAGAGTCGCTCGCGCTCTGATATCTGTGCCTCTGCTTTTGGTGCCTTACGGATCACTGGAACATTTTAATTTTTCGTATTAATCTTGGCCGCAACCGTCTTGTACCTTTGGATTTATTTCATTCGTGGAAATTTTGGGTATAAATTAATCACTGTCCATGCGCTGGCCATAAATTGTACCTCTTAGACAGTTACTTGCTGTGGATTACCAAGCCATAAGCTTTGCAACACTTTCAAGTTCATTGGTTTATTAGTGAAACTTAACGTATGCAACATAGTCTGCAGATAGAGAGAAGATGACTGAGGTTGATGACCACCGAGTGAAATACCGTTCCAAGAAACCATATTCCGTGGGTGCAAGTGATCATGGAAGCGTGGACTCTAAGAAGTAACCGTGGTGAGTGGAATTACTTGTTATAATGGAATCGTTGCTGACGTGCTGCCCGACGCCCAAGGAATCCAGCAGAGTACGGCTGTCGACCGGGATACCATGAGGGCGGATTCAGTAGCGGAAACAACCATGTACAAGTTAAATGCACCAAAATAAGTGAACAGAGAGCAGCTATAATGTTCAAGTAGATTAGTAGCTGGGTAACTGATTAAGGGTTTTAATTTAGTTTCCTACTACTAGAGATAGTTCCAGTTTCTTCCTTTTTTAATCTGTCATTTCTTTTAAGAAAATAAGCATCAGATATAAATAATCAATACACAACTTGTATGGCCAATTTTAGCTTGTTATAGAATCGGCTGTAATTATGAAGAATAAATAAATACATAAATAAACTTAACTTTTGCCTCGTGTGCATGGCAGTATGGTGTTTAAGCTTACTCAGTTTCTTTAACTTGGTCATGAGCCGTGTGGCATGATTCCTGTTCACTGAGTTGGAGATTTTTTTACGTTTGTAAGGTTTGTAGTTTGACCTTTCAGTTATTTTAAGGGGAATTGCCTGTAACAACTAATGTGGTTTGAAAGTAGGTTCTAGATGGCTGTCATGCCTGATTTAAGAAAACACTGTTTGTAATGCCTAGTCACTAAGGGTTCACGTGGAGGGATAAGTTTAATCATTTATTTGTTCCATCTGTTTGATTCAAGTAAGCACCTGGCCGTGAAATTTTGGTGTACAGTTTACCTAACTTGTTTGGCGAGACGTAAACAAGTGTGTTTCTATACTCCCTTACCAGTGATTTAAGGTCTATTTCCTTTAGGCAGCTTTTTTGGAGTAATATTTGCTACTTTATTTTGTGATGGATTTTCCGGGCTTATAGCTGTGATCTCTTAAGAAGGTGGCGATTGTTGTTCGTGTAATTTGCTTTTCTGTAGCCTGTGTCTCACCTGTATGGTGTTTGTTAGCAGCACCCCTTAACCTTGTGAAGCAAGAGCCCGACATTTCGGAGGCTGCCGGCCGCGAGGGCCTGTTGCTGTTGTGTCCATGCACGTGCCTCCCGATGTGTTTGAGGCGTGTCCGCTATTGCTATAGTGGAACTGTTCACCTAGGCGGCTTGCTTTCTTTAAGTTTCGTCTTTCCCATCTTAAGGCTCTGATGTACTTGCTTTAATATTCTGCCTAAAGGCCTATATGTGTGTGATATTGTAATTAAATTTTGAGATACTCCTTTGCCTGTTCAATTATTTGCGCATATACTCGGTACACCGAGGAAAATATTAATGCAATTTCCCTTTTGATTTTCAGTTGCAACTCACTATTCTTTATTGGAGCTTAATTTGTCATTGTATCCGTTCTCTGGATATAAGAAAAATTGTCAGGTCCGCCATGCTTGGGTGTTTATTATAAATTATCAGTTCTTAACTTAATAACTGTGACTGTTTAAGGAGATTGTGTAAAAGTTATCTTTTACTTTTTGGATCTAATTTTTAATTGTTAATGGCACAAATTCCTTACCGTAGTAAGAATTAAAAGTTTAGACGTGTCAATCTGTGGTTAAAATTTAAACAGGCTTATTTTTATGCAAAAAATGCAAATGGCTCTGAGCACTATGGGACTCAACTGCTGTGGTCATAAGTCCCATAGAACTTAGAACTACTTAAACCTAACTAACCTAAGGACATCACACACATCCATGCCCGAGGCAGGATTCGAACCTGCGACCGTAGCGGTCGTGCGGTTCCATACTGTAGCGCCTTTAACCGCTCGGCCGCTGCGGCTGGCTTATTTTTATGTAACAACCTCTTGTGTTCAGAGATATTTGGTGGTTATTGTAGTTTATTCGGTGCCATCACATGCACTGTAAATATATGTGATAATTCAAAGGACAAATGCTGTAAGTACTGTTGACCCTCCCTTACATGTGATTCTTTTCCTATTCCAACCTGTATCTCGAAGTATCAAAGGACTGTTTTCGATGTACATCGCGGACTGTTAAGTTAAAATGTAAATACATTAAAGTGCTTCCTGTCGTGGATTGTCACCCCATGAAGTAACTTGAAAATTACGGTTCACGGAAAGCGGAGTAACCTGTCTGGTGAGTCGACTGTTTTCAGTACGTAGCACCGACTTTAATGGACGTACAGATCAATGTGAAAGCTACGAAATCGAAACGGTGAAGCGACAGGTTGACTGCTTTCAACGCACAGCGGGGACTGCCAAGTTAAAGTACAAATACGCTTCTTGTTATGAACTAACATTTCACAAAACACTAATCTAAAACTAAGATATTTGAACAGTGAAGTTACTTGTTTACCAAGCGAATTGTTTTCGACGCACACTGTGGACCGGGAAACATAAACGTATTACCGAACCGCGACATTACTGCACTTGGCCTCCCGTGGCCGTTATCGGAAACACGCAGTAACGTTACCGTAAACAAGTACAGTTATGAGTAAGGGAAACGCGTCGCACAGACAATTCTTTCGGGTAAACTGTGGATGTATCAAGTGGTTGAGAGCCTCTTCGTGAAATATCGTCAGTTGTGCAGTGCGGCGTTACCCGTACTCACGAATAACCCTGAGGGTTGAAAACGGGGGGAGATGTCGCGAAAGCTGACACTTTCGCACGAAAAAGACATTATGTTCAAAGTCGTATATTTTGCCAGGAAGAACACAAGCAGAATCGGATATGGTACCTATATAGAAAGCAATCTTGCAGGGCAGCAAAAATGGTAGAAAAATCAGAAAGAACAGTAAATTACATTTTGAAACACTTTCAGAAAGCGAAGAAAAGGGGAAAATGTTAAAACTCTGAAGGAAAGGCTTTCTAAAAAACTACCTTCTATAAGTGACTTCTATAAAGCCCTTATTCAAAGAAAATCTGTGCAGTATTATGAGCAGAAGAAGGAAAGCAGCTCTTATTTTCAGAAACTGATATATTTCCAGGGGAGAAGGAAAACATTTCGAAAAATATTGAAAGACATAGAATTTTCTTTAAAAAATGTAAAACTAAGAGAAACATCCTGACAGAACGTTCCAACATTGATGAAAAATCAAATGGCTCTGAGCACTTTGGGACTTAACTTCTGAGGTCATCAATCCCCTAGAACTCAGAACTACTTAAACCTAACTAACCTAAGGACATCATACACATCCATGCCCGAGGCAGGATTCGAACCTGCGACCATAGCGATCGCACGGTTCCAGACTGTAGAGCCTAGAACCGCTCGGCCACCCCGGCCGGCAACATTGTTGCAACGCGTGCGTAATATCTGAGCGTTACCAGAAACATTATTAAGGGGCGAAATAAACCAATGGTACTGACAGAGGTGAGGTGGGTATAAGTACGTTATACCATGAAAAAGTGCTGGCAGCGTGAAGTAATTCCGTGGGTAATGGCAAATGCCAGTACAGGCCAAAGAGCTTTTGTTGGCTATGCTGGAGGAGCAATAGATTTTACACAGGGAGCAGAGTTAATTTATCATTCGAAATATAAATCCCAAGACTATCACAGTAATGCGAACGGTGGCAGTTATCAGAAATGATCAGAAGAGATACTGAAAACTGATTCCTAACATCCCAGCTGGAAGTACTGTTGCTGGTGTTAATGCATCGTATCATATGAAGCCCTCACTACTGCAACTCGAAAAAATGACGTACTTGAATGGCTCATTCAGAACAACATCGTTCTTAAACAGAACTTATCAAGAATGACTTTTTAAAGTTGTGTGTTATAATAAACCAAGCCTGGGTTAAAACAGTTGCAGTTTTAAAATGTGAAACATACGCTGTTCGGGGGCTTCCACCCTACTACTGTGCTCTGAACCCAACAGAACCAATGTGAAATACAGTGAAACAAAAAAACTGCAGAAAAAACCTTTGTTCGGTTGGTTTAATTACCCTAAAACAAATAATCAAAGAGTCTTTATCTAAGATTACGTAACATGACTAGTTAAAAACCTGCGAACATGTAAACTGAATTGGAGATGAATACCGGTGCCGGGATGGGTTAATGGAAGAAGCAATAGAGAATATAATAATCGATGTCGGTCTGGAGAATGAAGATGAATATGCAGCGCATGACGACGACAGTGATAAGGAACCTGACAAGGTGCATGGAATTGGAACGGATTCCAGTGAAGCGGCTATGTCGGATGAAGACGTTGACTTCTACCCTTTGTGTGATAGACCATTGACTTCATAGCTCTAATCACCAAGGTTAGTGCAGTTTTAATTGCCTAACTGTAGCTGTATCGACCTTCCTTCCCTCCGCCACCCCCACTACTCGCTGACACACGATCAGCCGACCGAAGTGCATTCACTCCCAAGTCCAGTAATATTGTAGTCGTTTAATAGTGAAGTGCTTCTCGTTGTAAACAAGAATCTATGAGAGATTATTAACAGGCGGTAAAAGTCACATTTTTTTTCGGTAAAGCACGTTTGGTCTACATTGCGGGCTACAGATATTGCAATCAATGAGCAAACTGCAAATGCAATTTCTATTGTATTTATGTACAAGTGACAATTTTCAAGAGAAAATCCTTCGTAAGGATTACATTCTCGTTCATGTGTCGCCTGTGTGGAATAATGGTGCGCCATTACCCACAACTAATGTCTGTTCATCGAACATTATGACTATTAGGAAGCTGTCCTGTCTTAAATTTATTTCGAAAGAACTTCTGTAATAAACACATAATTTTTTGCTGAAGGCACATTTACCTCATTCTTGCTACCTGCCTCAGAAACGAAAATCTCAGGCATTTTAAATCATACTTTTCAGAAATTAAAATAGGTTATAATGAATTTAATTTATTTTATTAAATGTTTTTGAACAGAAAAACGTTATGTATTTGCGAATATTTTTCCTTTAGACTTTGCTTTCATTCTAGTAGCCTGTGCTTCATGTTTATCTGCAGTGATGCACGATTTCTCATTTTACGTTTTCTTTGTATTTTACTAAATATAAATGAATATTTGCATTGTTTGTGAGTGTTACTCATTTCTTTGGATGTTTATCCATGTTGCATGTAGAAAAATGTGGAGTTTGACGCAGTGTTAAAATTCACGCTTCGTATAGTGTCCGCCATTACGCCAGTTGACTAAACCAACCAGGAAAGAGCAAGTCGAATTTCGTTATTGAAGCATTCATACAGCGTGAAAACTTTAAATTTGACAGTAGAATGTTGTCCGTCATTCGTTTACGTATCATAACTACTCATAGTCGGCTATAGTACTCCATAGCAGTTGCAGGATCTTGATTGCCTGTTTTGCTGAATATCAGTAATTCTTTCAGTCTGATAAAGTGTACTAATCAGTTAATTCTGGGATCAGTAAAAATTTCATGTTTGTAGATATTCCAAGATTACACTACTGGCCATTAAAATTGCTACACCAAGCAGAAATGCAGATGATAAACTGGTATCCACTGGACAAATATATTGTACTAGAACTGACATGTGATTACATTTTCACGCAATTTGGGTGCATAGATCCTGAGAAATCAGTACCGAGAACAACCACCTCTCGCCGTAATAACGGCCTCTATACGCCTGGGCATTGAGTTAAACAGAGCTTGGATGGGATGTACAGGTACAGCTGCCAACGCAGCTTCATCACGATACCACAGATCATCAAGAGTAGTGACTGGTGTATTGTGGCGAGTCAGTTCCTCGGCCACCATTGACCAGACGTTTTCAATTGGTGAGAGATCTGGAGAATGTGCTGGCGAGGGCAGCAGTCGAACATTTTCTGTATCCAGAAAGGCCCGTACAGAACCTGCAACATGCGGTCGTGCTTTATCCGGCTGAAATGTAGTGTTTCGCAGGGATGGAATGAAGGGTAGAGCCACGGGTCGTAACACATCTGAAATGTAACGTCCACTGTTCAAAGTGCCGTCAAAGCGAACAAGAGGTGACCGAGACGTGTATCCAATGGCACCCCTTCCCATCATGCCGGGTGATACGCCAGTATGGCGATGACGAATACACGCTTCCAATGTGCGTTCACAGCGAAGTCGCCAAACGCGGGTGCCACCATCATGATGCAGTAAACAGAACCTGGTTTCATCCGAAAAAATAACGTTTTTTCTTTCGTGCACCCAGGTTCGTCGTTCAGTACACCATCGCAGGCGCTCCTGTCTGTGATGCAGCGTCAAGGGTAACCGCAGCCATGGTCTCCGAGCTGATAGTCCATGCTGCTGCAAACGTCGTCGAACTGTTCGTGCAGATGGTTGTTGTCTTGCAAACGTCCCCATCTATTGACTCAGGAATCGAGACGTGGCCGCACGATCCGTTACAGCCATTCGGATAGGATGCCTGTCATACGAGGTCGCTGGGATCCAGCATGGCGTTCCGTATTACACTCCTGAACCCACCGATTCCTTATTCTGCTAACAGTCATTCGATCTCGAGCAACGCGATCAGCAATGTCGCGATACGATGAACCGCAATCGCGATAGGCTACAATCCGACCTTTATCAAAGTCGGAAACGTGATGGTACGCATTTCTCCCCCTTACACGAGGCATCACAACAACGTTTCACCAGGCAACGCCGGTCAACTGCTGTTTGTGTATGAGAAATCGGTTGGAAACTTTCCTCATGTCAGCACGTTGTAGGAGTCGCCACCGGCGCCGACCTTGTGTGAATGCTCTGAAAAGCTAATCATTTGCATATCACAGCACCTTCTTCCTGTCGGTTAAATTTCGAGTGTGTAGCACGTCATCTTCGTGGAGTAGCAATTTTAATGTTTAATGGCCAGTAGTGTACATGCTAGAGATGTTATGCTCATTTCAATGTAAATGTATCAATTTTCTTCCACTTTCAATATGTTTTCTTTAACATGTTTTCTATGTATGCTGGCCATAAGGTTGGCAAGGAATCCTTCCTCATCGCAGTTGACAACTGTTGGACTGCCGTTTTTGCTTGTGAATGTGCTGCAGTACGTCTTCCCCCCCCCCCTCCCCCTCCATCCCGTCCCCCCTTCCTCCTACGCATCCCACATGTACTCGATAGGATTACGTCTTTGGAACGGACGGTCCAGTCCATTCACCGAAAATTCGTCCTAAGATCTCCTTCATCTTCGCTGTTCGACGTTGTCACTCGTTGTCGTTCACAAAAATGAAGTCAGCTCTGAATGCACCTTTCAAAACACGCGCTTGGGGAAGCAGTAAAGTGCCACTTTAACTGTGACTGGTGAGTGTACCGTGTTAAAAGATTTACAGGTCAGTAGGCCAGTGGAACTTTATGCCTCTTCAGTGACGCATAGAGCTCCAAAACGATAATATTCGACAATGTTCCAGGTAACATTACGTGTTCTCACCTCATGCTGTATTAGGGTACTCCCAGTACTGTCTGTAACGTCTCTTAGCAAAAGACATATTATGTAATAAAGAGAAAGCACTATGTGTCATGTTTTGTTCTTGTATAGAATTATGTACAGTTTTTTTTATTTAGATAATATCTGTGTCGGCGAGTACTGAAACCGCCACAGACGATACTTATTAAATATCAAACAAAGATGAGAATATGTGACTACTATAAATAGTACAGAACGAACATTAATTTCTCTGTCGTCTTCTTGGAGTTACGTGAGCAGGAATATCCTGTGACGTTATATTGTACGCTTGCGTAGCATTCTTTTGTCAAGATTGTGAGAGGGACGCCATTAGACATAGCTTGGGAAAGGTTTGTAGTAACTTGATTTGTTTGAATGTTTTGAATAGAGTTACTTAGTGAAACCTTGCATTATGATTTGTAATAAGCTTGCCTGGTATTTTATCCCATCCCTTTAGGAAATTTTCAGTTATTTAAATATTATTCGTGGTGCAGAGCTGCGCAATTCAAACTGCATTAAATGAAATCAATCATACCGCAAAGAAGCGGGCAGGTAATAGTGAAGTAAAATTATTTCTTTCAGCTTTCGGAATTGCAGAGCAGAGCAGCAGATTTTATGATGTGTTTTACAGGTTGACGCGGGATGCTGATAATATATTATTAACAGTGCAAAAAGATAATTTACCTTCATAACATAAAAGAAATCTTGCTGTGCGTAGTTCTGGTCTGGCCAACCTTATAGTAAAAACAACATTTTCTATGACGATAGTCTCATGTTCTCGTGTTAGTCGCGGTACTTATTGGTGTTTTACTGTTAACAAAAATCCACTGCAAAATTTCGGTGTTGAACGATCATTGCGTACTGTAACATCAGTATTGATAACGAAGTAATTTTCATTAACCTTTTCAATAGCTATAAAGTAAGGAAGATATGTTGAACTTTATAGCGAGTTACAGTAACGAAAAAATGTTCCTTTCATAGAAAGCCAGATCCAGAATAGTAAGAACATAATATACACTCATGGAAATTGAAATAAGAACACCGTGAATTCATTGTCCCAGGAAGGCGAAACTTTATTGACACATTCCTGGGGTCAGATACATCACATGATCACACTGACAGAACCACAGGCACATAGACACAGGCAACAGAGCATGCACAATGTCGGCACTAGTACAGTGTATATCCACCTTTCGCAGCAATGCAGGCTGCTATTCTCCCATGGAGACGATCGTAGAGATGCTGGATGCAGTCCTGTGGATCGGCTTGCCATGCCATTTCCACCTGGCGCCTCAGTTGGACCAGCGTTCGTGCTGGACGTGCAGACCGCGTGAGACGACGCTTCATCCAGTCCCAAACATGCTCAATGGGGGACAGATCCGGAGATCTTGCTGGCCAGGGTAGTTGACTTACACTTTCTAGAGCACGTTGGGTGGCACGGGATACATGCGGACGTGCATTGTCCTGTTGGAACAGCAAGTTCCCTTGCCGGTCTAGGAATGGTAGAACGATGGGTTCGACGACGGTTTGGATGTACCGTGCACTATTCAGTGTCCCCTCGACGATCACCAGTGGTGTACGGCCAGTGTAGGAGATCGCTCCCCACACCATGATGCCGGGTGTTGGCCCTGTGTGCCTCGGTCGTATGCAGTCCTGATTGTGGCGCTCACCTGCACGGCGCCAAACACGCATACGACCATCATTGGCACCAAGGCAGAAGCGACTCTCATCGCTGAAGACGACACGTCTCCATTCGTCCCTCCATTCACGCCTGTCGCGACACCACTGGAGGCGGGCTGCACGATGTTGGGTCGTGAGCGGAAGACGGCCTAACGGTGTGCGGGACCGTAGCCCAGCTTCATGGAGACGGTTGCGAATGGTCCTCGCCGATACCCCAGGAGCTACAGTGTCCCTAATTTGCTGGGAAGTGGCGGTGCGGTCCCCTACGGCACTGCGTAGGATCCTAATGTCTTGGCGTGCATCCGTGCGTCGCTGCGGTCCGGTCCCAGGTCGACGGGCACGTGCACCTTCCGCCGACCACTGGCGACAACATCGATGTACTGTGGAGACCTCACGCCCCACGTGTTGAGCAATTCGGCGGTACGTCCACCCGGCCTCCCGCATGCCCACTATACGCCCTCGCTCAAAGTCCGTCAACTGCACATACGGTTCACGTCCACGCTGTCGCGGCATGCTACCAGTGTTAAAGACTGCGATGGAGCTCCGTATGCCACGGCAAACTGGCTGACACTGACGGCGGCGGTGTACAAATGCTGCGCAGCTAGCGCCATTTGACGGGCAACACCGCGGTTCCTGGTGCGTCCGCTGTGCCGTGCGTGTGATCATTGCTTGTACAGCCCTCTCGCAGTGTCCGGAGCAAGTATGGTGGGTCTGACACACCGGTGTCAATGTGTTCTTTTTTCCATTTCCAGGAGTGTATTTTGTTTTGTTGAAAATTAATCATCCAAAGAAAGTCATAGCACAGCACCACTAAAAAGTATTTCGGGGCTCTTTTCGTAGCAACATATTTTATCTCAAATATTAGTTGTTACGCGAGTAATAGTAAAACAAAGCAAGTAGTAAAGAGCCAGCGAATTGTCCAACATGACCGTTTTGGTGAACCAGGTGTTAAGTTGCGGGGAAGCATAATGTTGCGTGGCATGTCGAACTTCAAATCTTTGAAGACAGTACACCCACCAATCAACGTTATTGTGACACTTTACTCCTTGCACAAGTGCGTATCTCCATGGGCATATGACTTCATCTTTAAGATGTCAATGCGCTACCGCATCGAAAAGTACGGTTGCAGGAACTGAACGCCCAGTCACAAGAACTCCTTGCCAGTCTTGTGGCCAGGATGGAAATACGGTGCAGGTCATGCACTGCCCTCCCTGGTGATCGCCGTATTAAGAACTACGTCCCGCCTTTGTAATGTCCAGGGGACCATCATAAATAGCACAGACTTCAGTGTAACTGTTGTCTTTGAGTAAGAGTGTCATTTCTGTTCACCTCGTTGCGTATTTTTTTTAGGTAGTTTCTGCATTGCACTGTAGCAGCTCTTTCTATGTAAGGTCCAATTCTCATCGGGCTATATTACTTGGCAGCAACACGTCCTGAGATAGTTAATTTCGTCCTAATGTTTTCGACACTGGTGTACGATTTTTTTTTCCTTTACAGTACCTAAATGTTGGTTCAGAATGTTTTACGTCCCTGCCTCATGATGCAGTCGCGTTACTACGAGTATATTCAGACGTTATATACGTATTCGGGAGGTAAACGATTTAATCACCATCCAGATAACAAGACTTTTTTCCCACAATTTAAACAAATCACTTGAGGTGAGTGCCGATGTGGTCCCTTCAGAATACCAACTCTAATTACTTTTCACTTCTCGTCGAACCTGAACTTTAGCTCAGTCTAATTTAAACTCCATGTCCTCCGCTTTTAACTGTGACATTTTTCAGAACTCTTAATACTGATCATTTTTAATTGTGCGAGAAGCAATCTTGACTTTTCTGTATGCTAAATATGTTCTTCCGACAACCACTTCTTTTCCAATTTTTTTCCTTATTGGTTCAGATTTTTCACTTTATCTTGCCGACATTATGATAACTGTCTAAGTGAACAAAAAAATTGGGAGCTCTCCGTGACAAAGGGCGTTCAGGTAGGCAGTCTACTTCGGAAAGGAGCAGTAACATCGAGACAACTGTGCGAATTATTCGTTATGTTCATTGTGTCACAGTTAATGATATTCTGCATAAACTGAACACTAAGCAGAGTGCAGCATTCGTAACCACCGGTGAACCTCTAAAGTATCGCAAATTTTATGGACATTGAGTATCACGTCAACTGACAGACGAACACAAACCGTGTACTGTGTCAAATGCGACGTACATTAGAAGACGTTGTTCGCCTCCACATATGTGCTATTTCACGTGAGTTATACAGAAGAAATACAAACGGTGTTAATGTGATGATGTTGTAATTATTGTCTAAGTATTTTTGTGTGTGTTGTAGAAATGCAGATCGGCAAACACCTGCAAAACCCATCAGATGTGCAGCAAAGCAGAGATTGGGCAGCGGCGACGGCAGAGTCCAGAGATGGTCTACCAGCGCAGATATCTTGCCGCTGTACGACGCCGCGAGAACTATTTTCTACAACATGAATATTATCGTGAAGTCAAAAAAGCGTTGCACTTTGTATGTGATATTGTTCCTTAAGACCTTGATATTGTCTGTTAGTTGAGTTCCCGCTTTCCCATCGGACGCAGCAGGTCGTTCGACGGGAGATAATCTTAGTAACACTTTGCCTGGATCGGTAAGTCCAACTGCTGAGAGTTCGCAGTTAGCTCGTTTCGAAATGTGTGCGGTTTAGGAAATTTAGTATTGCTCCCAACCGTGAGGTTCCGCATCTTAGAATTTGATTTGTTAAGCTGCGAATGTCGTTACGTGGATTACACAGACTGCCTATTTGAGTCAGGAGGTGGTGCAATAAGCTGTGTACTTATGGGACTGGGTATTTCCAGTGGAAGACTTTAGGGGTCCTAAAGTTCCATGAAAGGGTGTTAGCGAATCTGTTAGCCGACTACTCTGAGGTGATAAAGTTCGTATTTATTTGGTGGTTGTTGGTTTGAAGGATATGGTGGTTTCCAAGCCGAGGTCTCGATGTAATTTATATTTTGTTTGGCAGTCGCTAACGATTCATAGGTCGGGAACTGTGTCTTACTTCGCTACTGCAGGCAGCGGGTTATGTGAAGTTTGCGATCTACCCTAACGTGTAAAGAAAGAGAGCTGGTCAGAACAGTTGGAACCATATTACGAGGCACTGTGTAATCATTTTAAGACTACTGAAGAGATCCGTGAAGAGTGACTTTCGCATTTTCTTTTAAGAAATGGGATGGCGTATTGTCAGCGCATGAAGTGGCTGAGCTATGAATTACCACTCAACTGCAGTATTTACAGTGGCAGTGACACGTAATTTCTTTTTAATTTGATTCCGTTCGAGGGGACATAGTTTTCTTGTCACTCGATCACACATATACAGGGTGTTACGAAAAGGTACGGCCAAACTTTCAGGAAACATCCCTCACACACAAAGAAGAAAATATGTTATATGGACATGTGTCCGGAAACGCTTACTTTCCATGTTAGAGCTCATTTTATTACTTCTCTTCAAATCACATTAATCATGGAATGAAAACACACAGCAACAGAACGTACCAGCGTGACTTCAAACACTTTGTTAGAGGAAATGTTCAAAATGTCCTCCGCTAGCGAGGATACATGCATCCACCCTCCGTCGCATGGTATCCCTGATGCGCTGTTGCAGCCCTGGAGAATGGCGTATTGTATCACAGCCGTCCACAATACGAGCACTAAGAGTCTCTACATTTGGTACCGGAGTTGTGTAGACAAGAGCTTTCAAATGCCCCCATAAATGAAAGCCTAGAGGGTTGAGGTCAGGAGAGCATGGAGGCCATGGAATTGGTCCGCCACTATCAATCCATCGGTCACCGAATCTGTTGTTGAGAAGCGTACGAACACTTCGACTGAAATGTGCAGGAGCTCCATCGTGCAAGAACCACATGTGCCGTACTTATAAAGGCACTTGTTCTAGCAGCACAGGTAGAGTATCCCGTATGAAATCATGATAACGTGCTCCATTGAGCGTAGGTGGAAGAACATGGGGTCCAATCAAGACATCACCAACAATGCCTGCCCAAACGTTCACAGAAAATCTGTGTTGATGAGGTGATTGCACAATTGCGTGCGGATTCTCGTCAGCCCACACATGTTGATTGTGAAAATTTACAATTTGATCACGTTGGAATGAAGCCTCATCCGTAAAGAGAACATTTGCACTGAAATGAGGATTGACACATTGTTGGATGAACCATTCGCAGAAGTGTACCCGTGGAGGCCAATCAGTTGCTGATAGTGCCTGCACACGCTGTACATGGTACGGAAACAACTGGTTCTCCCGTAGCACTCTCCATACAGTGACTTGGTCAGCGTTACCTTGTACAGCAGCAACTTCTCTGACGCTGACATTAGGTTATCGTGAACTGCATGAAGAATTGCCTCGTCCATTGCAGGTGTCCTCGTCGTTCTAGGTCTTCCCCAGTCGCGAGTCATAGGCTGGAATGTTCCGTGCTCCCTAAGACGCCGATCAATTGCTTCGAACGTCTTCCTGTCGAGACACCTTCGTTCTGGAAATCTGTCTCGATACAAACGTACCGTGCCACGGCTATTGCCCCGTGCTAATCCATACATCAAATGGGCATCTGCCAACTCTGCATTTGTAAACATTGCACTGACTGCAAAACCACGTTCGTGATGAACACTAACCTGTTGATGCTACGTGCTGATGTGCTTGATGCTAGTACTGTAGAGTAACGAGTCGCATGTCAACACAAGCACCGAAGTCAACATTACCTTCCTTCAATTGGGCCAACTGGCGGTGAATCGAGGAAGTACAGTACATACTGTTGAACGTAAAATGAGCTCTAACATGGAAATTAAGCGTTTCCGGACATATGTCCACATAACATCTTTTCTTTATTTGTGTGTGAGGAATGTTTCCTGAAAGTTTGGCCATGCCTTTTTGTAACACCCTGTATACGAAGTGTGTAAATGATAATCGAGCTTTTATCAACAAATAGAAAAAATTGTAGCCGAAACTGGCAAAGGAAGTAAAACTTAAAAATTCGTCTTCTAATTTCGTACTATGAGTGTGTTGCTGTGAGAAGCAACAAATTTTAAATAGTGTGGATATTTGTCGTGTTATCTGGAAAGTATTGATTGAATGTATGGCAATACGACCAACTTCCACGTACATTTTCTAGTAATTTGAAAGAAATTTATACGTGGCAAACTGTTTGCGAGTACGCGTGATGTGTAACAGTGTTTTGAACAAAGGTATTGATTACTGATTGTGTTACGTCACGCGGACTTGCGTTAATTAGAATGATAAAACTTGAAAGCTATTAAAAGAAGTAACTCCAAAGTGGAGATAATAAAATAAAGTTAAATGAAACTAATTTTAATATTTTAGTTATAAGAATTCTAGATTAGAGAAGCATCTGAGTGAGAATGATTATCATATCTTTGAGTCACCAGAAGAAAAGTCACATTTTTACGCTAAATAACATGACTCGAGAAATAATTACACACAAAAGGTATTAAAGAAATGTAATCAGTTTTTAATAAGGATATCAATATACTCTGCAGGCAGTAATAGTATATGACAATAAACCGACGATCCCTTAATATTTTGCCCGCATCTCGTGGTCCTGCGGTAGCGTTCTCGCTTCCCACGCCCGGGTTCCCGGGTTCGATTCCCGGCGGGGTCAGGGATTTTCTCTGCCTCGTGATGGCTGGGTGTTGTGTGCTGTCCTTAGGTTAGTTAGGTTTAAGTAGTTCTAAGTTCTAGGGGACTTATGACCACAGCAGTTGAGTCCCATAGTGCTCAGAGCCATTTTGAACCTTAATATTTTGCTGGATTAATTAAACTCAATTACGTTGTATTATCTTAGTGTGAATGTACGACTTTACATTAATTACAGTGGTTTTCTACTGAGAGTAGCTTTGCTACAGTAATTAAAAGGGTTTTTGAGAGTCTTTGCAAATAACAGAAGCTGTTACGTACACTTTGTGTGTATATTTGAATGTGATAATACTGGTACCTTGCGTTTACACGTAAACCATGGTTGTTATGTGGTGTTATTGACTCTTTTAGTCATTGTCAATCGCTAGAATCTAACCAAGTTTAGCAATAGTAGTTAATGTCATCTCAGAGCGGTTGACATTTTGTTGCGTGCGAAAAGGGTTGGATGTGAATGCGCATCGCGTATAAAAACTATTTTCATTTTGCTGGGTATAAGTATGTCAGATGAAAGCGCGACGAGACTCATTCTTGTAATCTACTGAATAATAACACTACTTACGTATAGTTACAGGGTAACCTATTCTAGTTAGTGGGATAACATTCGACACGGGTTAGACCACATCACTTGCGTACCAGTTGAACTCTGACATAGTTCAACAGGAACGTTTGACATTGTCGAAATGATATTTGAGGCGTTTTATAGAGGAAGGAGAAGAATTTCTCACTGGCGTGGTAAGCGTTGATGACATGTGAGTCCATCACTACGAACCATAGAGTAAGTGTTAGGTGCCTACAGCAGAAAGATTCAAACGCAAGCTACTGCAGAGAAGTTAATGGCCGGGCTTTGGGACATGAAAAAGCCACAGCTGTTTCATTACACTCTTAAAAGTTAAACAATGAATGGTGACAGCTACTATGATGAACTGTGAGGCCTGAAACCCAGCCCAGAACAAAGAGAGAGAAAATTTCAAAAGACTTGAGAATAATCCCCATCCTCATTCAGCTCAAAATCTTTATTTCGAGCTGCTGGAGTACTCACCGTACAGTCTTGGTATAGCTGCAAATGACTTTCACATTTTTGCACCTACGGAGCACCAGCACTATTCCAAGTTTTTATAAGATGATGAGGAGTAAAATGCCACAAAGCTTCTTCTACGACGGAATTTCGAAGCTCTGAAGAGACAGGCCAACGTCGAGCTTATGTAGAGCGATTGTGTTGCTTGTACAGCTGTTTCTCCAAGGAAAAATTTATTTAAAAAATAGGAGCTGTGATTTTTGACTCATCCTCATATAGCGAATAGTGATAATTAAACATACCCTATTTAACACTTTATAACACGGAAACTAATTAAAGTACGAGTACTAATCTTGGTAACATTAATGTCCGGAGAATGTGGGGGGGGAGCATGTTTTCCTTGCGTCACAACGCAGTTGAAACTATTGCCACCAGGTGTTGTGATCAGTCACACAGCTGACCAGTAGCAGTGTACTTGTTGACGTGTCAACATGAACTTGGATAAAAGAAGCAGGGCATTATTGCTGAATCTCTATTATCAAAACAACAGTAATGCTGCAGTTGCACTTCGAGAATATCGCCCTCTTTCTCCACCTGCTGTGCGCAGAGTGATGAAGAAGTTCGAATCAACTGGAGAACTGGGCATCGTCCGGAAAGAAGCCGATAACCGGTTGATGAAAATCCCTGTTGCTGTGACAGACAACGCTGCGCGCAATTCCCGACCCTCAGGCAGTGTGCGTGCTGTGTCACGACAGTTGAACATCCCGTGGTCAACTCCACGGAAAGCGCTTCGAATCATTCTCAAATGGTATCCGCCCAAGATCCATATCGTACGGCACCTTGCACCACAGGACACACAACGACGTGTTGATGTCGCTCTCCATTTTGTCGCAAGGATTGACGTTGACGAGGACTGGCCCTGGAGCATACTATGGACAGACGAAGCTTATTTTTCTCTGCCGGGTGAGGTGAACACACAGAACTGCCGAGTGTGGCGATCTTCACCTCCAGTCACCGAGCGTGAAGTTCCTCTGTGTGGTGGACGCGTCACCGTATGGTGTGGTGGCTTCACGGCTACGTTCATCGTTAGCCCGTTCTTTTTGTAACAGACAGGCGGCCGAGGACCAAAGACGAGCAGTGTGTCCGGGGAGCGTTACTGCGATGTACTTCGCCAGCATGTCATACCCGCCCTACAGGCGAGACTCATTGCAAGATGGGGTCGCATCGCACATCGTTGGTGAAGTTCACCTGCTTCTCCGTAAAACATATGGCTGGCATGATCACCTGATCTCACTACCTGTGATTTGTGGTTGTGGGGCTGGGAACATTCACACATGTGCTAATCTGAAGCGCAGAACATCGAGATAGGTAGCCAGCACCAACGGACATGCTTCTTTCTGCAGTGCAGAATACGATCCCGCGCTTTCAGACTTTTCTGGCCACTGATAGGCGTCATATTGATCTCCTTTTGTACAGTAATGGTACCGGTATGCAATGGTATGACGTACCATAGAAGCACATTAAAAATGTTTCAATTGAATTGGTTCTGCATTATTACTCTTCCCCATGCCCTTGACATTAATACTACCAAGTTTGGTACTCGTGCGATGATTAGTTTCCGTATTATAATGTGTTAAATAGGGAAAGTTCAATTACAACCACCCGATATTACGTCCTTTGAATGGATTCCAGTATTTTCTGTTACGTTAAATAAGTGGACCTCGTGTTCTTAAGAAGCCATTGTCAGCTAAAGAGGGGATGGGAGGACACTTCTATTCTGCAGGGGCTTACATTACTGCCCTGAGAGAGAGCAGTGTGTGGCCTGTTTACGATTCTGGAGATGGCAGAATCCCCGTAGCGTGGACAGAACATGAGGGAGGTTGCTCTCTGGTGGGATGAAAAACATGTCAGACACCGTACCTAGAGAAAGAGTGCCCATGTTAGAAGAAGGCGAAAGAACATCGTTTTAGTGCGGAGGAATGCACGGGGTCACAAACGACTGTCGCAAGCTGACCTCCGAGGAATCTTATCACGGGAAGCGCCGAAGGGATGGAGGAGAGAGGCATGCTTCCTACAGAAAAACAGAGACGCGTTTTTGAATGGTGGAGTACTAACGATGTAGCGTGGGCAATGGAACCTTTCAGAAAATCTTCTGAAAGAAGTATGGCGTTCAGGTGACCGGGTGGCAGATTAATGAGGAATGTAGTGGGAGGTAGTGTTTATGTAATAGCAGCTGGGATTCATAGCCTGAATGCAGATGTAGACTCTGCGTGTCCAGGAGGGAGCTGGATGCGGCGTGAGCAAGGACTTTCCTCCAGGAATTGCTCGTGAGCGATCAAAGAAACGTCTCTCCAAGGATCGAGCTAGAAGCTTTTTCAGGCAACAGCCATAGTGGAGAACCTGGTAGTTATATTTTGAGAAGTGTTATCTTCTGCACTGTGAGTGCAAGTCGTGACTATTCTCTGTATGAAGTGCCTCTTTACGGGAGAATACTTGAGTCGAATTCCGGTTCCTGGCTACCGAACAAACAGAAATATTGACTCGTGTTCTGTCTTGTATTGATGTTTGCGGACGGCACATTGCGGCCACTGTGTAGGCAGAGAACTGCAGGTACGTCACGTACGTCATCTGTACAGCGGCAAACGCCCCAGCGAGAAGAGCATCGGTGCTCTAGAACTGCTTCCCGTACATCAGTAGGTGATATGCGTACTCTGCTTATGTAAATAGAGAAAAACTAGAATGAGATTTTCATTCTGCAATGGTGTGTGCGCTGATATCAAACTTCCTGGCAGATTAAAACTGTGTGCCTACCGAGACTCGAAGTCGGGACCTGTGCCTTTCGCGGGCAAGTGCTCAACCATCTGAGCTACCCAAGCACAACTCACGCCCCGTCCTCACAACTTTACTTTCGCCAGTACCTCATCTCCTACTTTCCAAACTTCACAAAAGCTCTCCTGCGAACCTTCCAGTTTGAGTTTCGGTCCGGCACACAGGTTTAATCTGCCAGGAAGTTTTATATCAGCGCACACTCCGCTGTAGAGTGAAAATCTCAGTCTGGAAACATCCCCCAGGCTGTGGCTAAGCCATGCCTCCGCAATATCCTTTCTTCCAGGAGTGCTAGTTTTGCAAGTTTGCAGGAGAGCTTCTGTGAAGTTTCAGAAGAAGGAGACGAGGTACTGGCGGAAGTAAGGCTGTGAGGACGGGGCGTCAGTCATGCTTGGGTAGCTCAGATGCTGAGCACTTTCCCGCGAAAGGAAAAAGTTTCGAGTTCGAGTCTACGTCCGGCACACAGTTTTAATCTGCCAGGAAGTTTCAGGGAAAAACTAACTGTAAATTTGTTGAATTCCTTTTGATTGTCTACTGATTGTTTTATGAAAGCACAGTTGTTGTTGTTGTTGTTGTTGTTGTGGTCTTCAGTCCTGAGACTGGTTTGATGCAGCTCTCAATGCTAATCTATCCTGTGCAAGCTTCTTCATCTCCCAGTACCTATTGCAACCTACATCCTTCTGAATCTGCTTAGTGTATTCATATCTTGGTCTCCCCCTACGATTTTACCCTCCACGCTGCCCTCCAATACTAAACTGGTGATCCCTTGATGCCTCAGAACATGTCCTACCAACCGATCCCTTCTTCTAGTCAAGTTGTGCCACAAACTTCTCTTCTCCCCAATCCTATTCAATACTTCCTCATTAGTTATGTGATCTACCCATCTAATCTTCAGCATTCTTCTGTAGCACCACATTTCGAAAGCTTCTGTTCTCTTCTTGTCCAAACTATTTATCGTCCATGTTTCACTTCCATACACGGCTACACTCCATACAAATACTTTTACAAACGACTTCCTGACACTTAAATCTATACTCGATGTTAACAAATTTCTCTTCTTCAGAAATGCTTTCCTTGCCATTGCCAGTCTACATTTTATATCCTCTCTACTTCGACCATCAGTTATTTTGCTCCCCAAATAGCAAAACTCCTTTACTACTTTAAGTGTCTCATTTCCTAATCAAATTCCCTCAGCATCACCCGATTTAATTCGACTACATTCCATTATCCTTGTTTTGCTTTTGTTGATATTCATCTTATATCCTCCTTTCAAGACACTTTCCATTCCATTCAACTGCTCTTCCAAGTCCTTTGCTGTCTCTGACAGAATTACAATGTCATCGGCGAACCTCAAAGTTTTTATTACTTCTCCATGGATTTTAATACCTACTCCGAATTTTTCTTTTGTTTCCTTCACTGCTTGCTCAATATAGAGATTGAACGACATCGGGGAGAGGCTACAACCCTGTCTCACTCCCTTCCCAACCACTGCTTCCCTTTCATGAACCCTCGACTCTTAAAACTGCCATCTGGTTTCTGTACAAATTGTAAATAGCTTTTCGCTCCCTGTATTTTACCCCTGCCACCTTCATAATTTGAAAGAGAGTATTCCATTCAACATTGTCAAAAGCTTTCTCTAAGTCTACAAATGCTAGGAACGTAGGTTTGCCTTTCCTTAATCTAGCTTCTAAGATAAGCCGTAGGGTCAGCATTGCCTCACGTGTTCCGATATTTCTACGGAATCCAAACTGATCCTCCCCGAGATCGGCTTCTACCAGTTTTTCCATTCGTCTGTATAGAATTCAAGTTAGTATTTTGGAGCCGTGACTTATTAAACTGATAGTTCGGTAATTTTCACATCTGTCAACACCTGCTTTCTTTGGGATAGGGATTATTATATTCTTTTTGAAGTCTGAGGGTATTTCGCCTGTCTCATACATCTTGCTCCCAAAATAGTAGAGTTTTGTCAGGACTGGCTCTCCCAAGGCTGTCAGTAGTTCTAATGGAATGTTGTCTGCTCCCGGGTCCTTGTTTCGACTCAGGTCTTTCAGTGGTGTGTCAAACTCTTTACACAGTATCATATCTCCCATTTCATCTTCATCCAGCTCCTCTTCCATTTCCATAATATTGTCCTCAAGAACCTCGCCTCTGTATAGACCCTCTATATAATCCTTCCACCTTTCTTCTTTCCCTTGTTTGCTTAGATCTAGGTTTCCATCTCAGCTCTTGATATTCATGCAAGTAGTTCTCCTTTCTCCAAAGGTCTCTTTAATTTTCCTGTAGGCAGTATCTATCTTACCCCTCGTGAGATAAGCCTCTACATCCTTACATTTGTCCTCTAGCCATATCTGCTTAGCCATTTTGCACTTCCTGTCGATCTCATTTTTGAGACGTTTGTATTCCTTTTTGCCTGCTTTATTTACTGCATTTTTGTATATTCACCTTTCATCAATTAAATTCAATATTTCTTCTGTTACCCAAGGATGACTACTAGCCCTCGTCTTTTTACCTACTTTATTCTCTGCTGCCTTCACCACTTCATCCCTCCAAGCTACCCATTCTTCTTCTATTCTTCTTCTACTGTATTTCTTTCTCCCATTCTTGCCAATTGTTCCCTTATGCTCTCCCTGAAACTCTGTACAACCTCTGGTTCTTTCAGTTTATCCAGGTCCCATCTCCTTAAATTCCCACCTTTTTGCAGTTTCTTCAGTTTTAATCTACAGTTCATAACCAACAGATTGTGGTCAGAGTCCACATATGCCCCTGGAAATGTCTTACAATTTAAAACGTGGTTCCCAAATCTCTGTCTTACCATTATATAATTTATCTGAAACCTGTCAGTATCTCCAGGCTTCTTCCATGTATACAAACTTCTTTTATGATTCTTGAACCAAGTGTTAGCTATGATTAAGTTGTGCTCTGTGCAAAATTCTATCAGGCGGCTTCCTCTTTCATTTCTTAGCCCCAATCCATGTTCACCCACTACGCTTCCTTCTCTCCCTTTTCCTACTACCGAATTCCAGTCACCCATGACTATTAAATTTTCATCTCCCTTCACTATCTGAAAATTTCTTTTATTTCATCATACATTTCTTCAATTTCTTCGTCATCTGCTGAGCTAGTAGGCATATAAACTTGTACTACTGTGGTAGGCGTGGGCTTCGCATCTATCTTGGCCACAATAATGCGTTCACTATTCTGTTTGTACTAGCTTACCCGCAGTCTTATTTTCCTATTCATTATTAAACCTACTCCTGCGTTACCCCTATTTGATTTTGTGTTTATAACCCTGTAGTCACCTGACCAGAAGTCTTGTTCCTCCTGCCACCGAACTTCACTAATTCCCACTACATCTAACTTTAACCTATCCATTTCCCTTTATAAATTTTCTAACCTACCTGCCCGATTAAGAGATCTGACATTCCACGCTCCGATCCGTAGAACGCCAGTTTTCTTTCTCCTGATAACGGCATCCTCTTGAGCAGTCCCCGTCCGGAGATCCGAATGGGGGACTATTTTACCTTCGGAATGTTTTACCCAAGGGGACGCCATCATCATTTAACCATACAGTAAAGCTGCATGCCCTCGGTAAAAATTACGGCCGTAGTTTCCCTTTGCTTTCAGCCGTTCGCAGTACCAGCACAGTAAGGCTGTTTTGGTTAGTGTTACAAGGCCAGATCAGTCAATCATCCAGACTGTTGCCCCTGCAACTATTGAAGAGGCTGCTGCCCCTCTTCAGGAACCACACGTTTGTCTGGCCTCTCAACAGATACCCCTCCGTTGTGGTTGCACCTACGGTACGGCTATCTGTATCGCTGAGACACGCAAGCCTCCCCACCAACGGCAAGGTCCATGGTTCATGGGGGAGGGGGGGGGGGATGAAAGCACCAGTCATGGTGAATCTCTTCTGTTACTCGCCGCTAATCAGTATCAGCCACCTTTGTGTGCGCCTAATAAAGGGGGTCACAGTCTGAAGAAAGTCAAACATACGTTCGTCCTGTCTCGAAATGACATGTAGGGTAGAATCCGATAGTAAGTACTCCATATTTATACATTTTTTCACTCTGCATGTTTCTCGAGAATAATTAATTTACGGTATCCACGTTGTGATTCATTCTAGTGGCATTCCAGTAGGAATCATTGGTTTTACGTGCTAAACTGAAGTAAAACCACAACACGATGGAAATCCTTCGGTGTAGATTGTCAAAGGCAGGGTCATCTTAATCATTTGTAGGAGTGAGAATACTATTGCGGAGACAGCTCTTTTGGCAACCACACATACACACTTCATATGTTACTCACATCGTGGGGATCTACAACATTTAACAATTCAAATGTTTTTCACTACAAGTCCTAAACAACAAACATACGTTCAAAAACATTAACAGAAACCTCCAAATTATGCCTTATGCTAGGAAGTAAACGAATATCTTAGAAGAAAGTGAAATTTTCAGTAATTTAAGCAGTCAACGAGACACACTTCTCAATGAACAAACAGTTCTACAGAGCTACATTTTGCTAATGACCATTCAAAAATCTGTAGAATAAATGAAATTTAAAATTTAGTTTATCTCTCCATATATTTTAATATTTTTCATTTTCTTTTTTATTTCCCATATTATTTTTAAATACTTGTTATTTATTAACTTTCCACAAATACGCAGATAAATATACGCAGCCACAGTTATTTGAAATTAATTGTTCATGTTTAGTTTTATCCTGTGTTAGACGTAGCTTTTTTGTAAATTTTGCACAATATTAAAATGTCAAGCTGCCAAAGAAACAAGACAATATACATGAGAACCGACGTGAACAGCACATGTAAATTTAAATACGCTGCCACTTTAATACATAACTCATAATGTCCTACTGCAGTTAACTGTCTTTCTCATAATTTCCAAATAAGCTACTGTCATATCATTAAGTTCTAAATCGTGGAGGTAATGTAGTGTATTCCCTCTGTTAAATAGAAGTCACTTGAAAGCGGGCTAAAAGGCAAAACTATTCGTGTACGAATAAAATAAAAAGAGCAAAAGTGGGAAAATGCTACCTTCTTTTAATAATTTCCTTGCTGTTGT
This sequence comes from Schistocerca americana, assembly GCF_021461395.2. NCBI lineage: Eukaryota > Metazoa > Arthropoda > Insecta > Orthoptera > Acrididae > Schistocerca > Schistocerca americana. The sequence goes on along the minus strand of NC_060122.1, from coordinate 373,595,037 downwards.
ACACACCGTGAAGAAAATTAGTGTGCCGTTGTGTTATTAAAATGTATTTAGCGGACGTAATGATCGCAGTGTTTAACATGTAGTCTACTTTTACGTCTGTTTAACCCTGTATTTACTGTATGGATTTACGTACCTCAACAGCGCGACAGATCTGTAGGTAGCGAGATGTTCCATTCCATACTGTTTGTGCTACCTGTGTTGCATGTCAGTACAACTTGCATACAATTCTGAAACTTATTCGTAGGCCTGAAATGTGAATAGCAGTATTTTAAATGGCTGCTTGTTGTGTGAAACAACGATGTAACGTTATGTAAATGAAAGTAAGGTTTATATGTGAACTGAGATGATTGACTGCTCGTACATAGTAACATTAATTTCGATAATACATCAATACAGTACCTTTCTAACATTCAATCATAGCGTAAAATGTGATTGGGAACTACCAGTCCCGTCACGCAACTTCAAAATTTCAGGTTACATTGACATTTGGTTGCTTTGCTCTCTTGTTTATAGCTTTTCCTGCTTTCAGAAGCTATTTTAAATAAAAACTTATCGTTTCTGAGGACAATAATGCGTGACTTGCAAAACGCAAGTGAACTTAGTAAGATTGTGTTTTGTTTGAGGCAAAGGCCATCTGTTACAGAAGAGGTCTTACGTTTCAGGCAATGGTCATCTGTTACAGAAGAGGTCTTACAGACGAAGAGAATCGTACTCGACAAGAAATTTTTCCAGATTATATTGACACACCATCTGAATGTAGTGATGACAGTGAAGATGAAATGATGCGTAGTACTCCGCGGAATAATAATGCAAAAATTGATTAACTTCTCATGATATGGATTCACAGTAATATAACATTTCTTAAAAGACATCATAGTCGCCGTTGACTGTATGAAATATTTATTATTACGACTGTAATTTCGGCCTTAGGGTCATTTTCAAGTAACACTGCGAAAGTTACCTAAACACAAAAATTAAGCACAGAGAGTATATATATAATCAAACGCTTCGTTAAGATAGTAGCGTAACTTAAAAATCGGTGAGAAAAAGATATAATTTACATTCTGTCAGAATATGACACTATCTGACACGAATACATGTCGTTGTCAAAATTTAGTCCTTTGACTGCAAAAGTCCCACAAGATTCGATGAGTACAACACTTATTATATCGAAAAATGTTGTTAAATATATGCTGTATTGTCAGTGTTACCATCGTTCTAATAATATACCACAAATAAAAGCTCAGGTGCACTGACAACATGTGGAGCTAAGTCTGTTGGATCGAAAATGCATTTACTAAAGATACTGCCTGTGCACGTAGCAAAGATAGTGCACACCAAGGATACAACTTATAAGCTTTGTATCGTAAAGTCTTTCCGTCTGTCGACATCATACAGCTTTCTAAATAGTGTTATGATTGTTAGGCGCGGTAGGACATGATGGGAATATTTATTTATAACATAATAGACGATAATACATGTGTTATCTGTTAAAAGGCTCTCACATTGACTTAAGTTCTCGTAAATGAGATGAAGACAGAGCTCTGATAGGCTATATAATACTTCGTGTGCGTATACATTTTACGAATGCAAAATGGAATAGTATACATATTTACCTAGTCTTGTTTGCTGTAATAGAGTCTGGTTAAAGGATGCATTGTGATGTTTTGTGCGGATTTGTGGTGGTGCTCAGTGAACTGGATTGCTGGCGTGCGTTTTGCGCCGTTCATATGACCCTAATGCCGAAATTGCTATCGCAATAATAAATACTTCGTGCACTCAACGGCAACTATGATGTCTTTTAAGAAATGCAAAAATTCTTCAGACGTATGCTAGTACTTCACAAAATGTTACAGGACCTGAACTAACTGCTAATGAAGAAGAGGCAGACGATGAAGAAACTGTTCAAACTTTATCTTTTCAGATATGTGCTAACACTTCACATGCTATGGACTGACCATCGAACAAAGGTTGAAATAGGGTCACTGACGGTTGTACACTGTTATAATGAACGCACTGGTGGCGTGGATAACGTTCACTTGGTGAAGTCTCTCTATGAAAGAGCCAGAAAGTCAAAAATTATACAAATTGTTTTATGCAATGGTGGAAAAGAACCTTGTGAATTTCTATATTTAATACTGTGACGCAAAAAGTACACTTCTAGTGACTACTTGTTTTTCTCACACTTGGAAAAATTTATTCATACAAACTGTTTTATGCAATGGTGGAAAAGAACCTTGTGAATTTCCATATTTCATACTGTGACGTAAAAGGTACACTTCTACTGACTACTTGGTCTACTCACACTTGAAAAGAGAATGTCCAAGAAAACGGAGAAGGCCCTAAAGAATCAAATTTATTCTCTGTCAAATCTGAGGAGAAGAAAGACAGTCTTTTCGGTGCCAAACGACGTACGATTTCAGAACACAGGATCTTACTAGCCAACATTTGTCAGTTCAAGAGGTAGATGTGAACTTCGCTCATCTGCAGAGGTGGAATCTAGACCCCATCCAAAATGTTCATAGCGTAACAGTTTTTGTGTGTTAATCAAAAACGAACTGTATCTTTAGGTATCACCAGAAGCAATAAACCTAGTGTATGATTCTTTTGGGACTTCTCAGTCTCTTAATGTACTTACCCTACAAAATCCGACGAGACTTACAAACCCTCTGAATATTTTATCCTTTTTTAATGACTTTGTATCATTTCTTAAACAAAATAACTTTCTGTTAATTCAGTAACATGTCGTCAAGCATTAAAGTAAAAATTTCGAACACTGATTTGCATTCTTTTCTACATTTCTAGTAAATAAGGGGTTAAGAGGATGCTCAGAAATTCCTAAGCAGCACACCACTTCCTCACCTCCCAGTGGTGGGTCGGAAGCGCCTAGAGCCCCACGTGACAGCCTCTATTGGCAACTGGCAGCTGGAAACAAATCCGCCTCCCTGGGCACCGGCTAGACAGCGGACGGCCTAAGTAATGCATCGCGCGCGGCCCCGCGAGGGCGCCGCGATGGCACAGACATTGGTGAGGGGGAGGGGGAGCGAGTGGATTCCGGCACTAGTCGGCGGTCTGTCGGTCTGTCTGTCGGACTGCCGCAGAGGATGAGCCCGCAGGCTCCGCGCGGCCCACTACGTCCTCAGGGACGGCGCCATGTCTCACGCCCGCACCGGCTGCCAACCTCCAAATGAGGCGTGACGTCACTGCGGTCCAATCGACAAACGCGCAATGTACTGTCCTGTGTATGTTAGACAGAGAATTCTCATTGGAACTCCCACGCATTAGTTACACAGTTACACAAAGTAATACTTTGCTAACTTTTTGAATCATTTTAGGTTACCCTAGGGTTTTTCCATATGCCAAGTTCAGAAAGACCAAGGGCTTCTCTCTATCACGTAAGGGTTATTCACAAAGTTATCATGAAGACCAGGAAAATTCTGACACACAAAATAAGCCCCTCCTAACGTTATAGCTAAGTGTTATTTCTTCATTACTTATGTGAAGCAGAAAACCAAAGCTCCGCATTGTTGACCTGATTGACCAATCGTGAGGGACCGATCACAGTGTCATCCTCTACCAGCGATGTTATTGGATGTGGTATCAAACGGTATGCGGATGTTGTCGGCTTTCTTCGCGTTGGAGTCGCCACTTCTCACTCAAATAGTTCATCATTTGGCATCACGAGGCTGAGTGTACCACGTTTCGATCTATAACGGGCCTACTCTTGTGTAAATCTGAAGCGTAGTGTATCGCAACAGAACTGTAACATACGTACAACACGATACACCTTTTGTTCCTACACTACACTGAAGTGACAAAAGTATAAGATAGCGATATGCACGTATACAAAAGAAGGTAGTATCGCGTACACAAAGTATAAATGGGCACCGCATTAGCGGAGCTGCCATTTGAACTCAGGTAAAATGGAAATGTCGTGTGGCTAGGGCCTCCCGTCGGGTACACCGTTCGCCTGGTGCAGGTCTTTCGATTTGACGCCACTTCGGCGACCTGCGCGTCGATGGGGATGAAATGATGATGATTAGGGCAACACAACACCCAGTCCCTGAGCGGAGAAAATTTCCTACCCAGCCGGTAATCGAACCCGGGCCCTTAGGATTGACAGTCTGTCACGCAGACCACTTTTTTTTTTTTTAATCTCATTTTGTTCGTGTTCGTTCGTTGTATCTGCTCGCGGCGGACGTCGTAAGACATCCGTTTAAGTTCGTTGTTGATCGATTAGCTCAGTTTTTTTTATTTTTTATTTATTTATTACAGAGGGCTGCTAACCCTCTGACCGAACACGCTGAGCTACCGTGCTGGCACCACTCAGCTACCGGCGCGTACTGAACTCAGGTGATGTACGTGATAAAGTTTCCGACGTGATTATGACCGCACAGCGGGAATAAGCAGACGTTGAATATGGAATGGTAGTTGGAGCTAGAAGCATGCGACACTCCAATTCGGGTATCGTTAGGAAATTCAATACTCCGAGATCGAAAGTGTCAACAGTGTGCCGAGAATACCAAATATCAGGCATTACCTCTCACCATGGATGATGCAATGGCCGACGTTCACTTAACGACCGAGAACAACGGCGTTTGCGTAGACTTGTCAGTACTAACAGACAACCAACATACCGTGAAATAACCGCAGAAATCGATGCGAGACGTACGAAGGACGAATACTTTAGGACATTCTGGTGAAATATGGTGTTAATGGGCTATTGCAGTTGACGACCGACGTGAGTGCCTTTGCTATTAGCACGACATAGCCTGTACCGTCTCTCCTGGGCTCATGATCGCGTCGGTTGGACCCTAGACAAATGGAAAACTGTGGCTGGTCATATGAATCTCGATTTCACTTGTTAAAAGCTGACGGTATGGTTCGAATGTGGTGCAGACTCCACGATGCCTTGGACCCAAGTTGTCAACAAGGCACCGTGTAAGCTGGTGGTGGTTTTATAATGGTACGGGCTGTGAATGTGGAACGGACTGGGTCCTCTGGTCCAATAAACCGATCACTCATGAGAAATGGATATGTTCGGCTACTTGGAGGCTATTTACAGCCATTCATGGACTTCCCAAACAAAGATGTCATGTCATCGTGCCACAATCGTTCGCGATTGGTTTGAAGAACGTTCTGGACAATTTAAGCGAATGATTTGACCACCTTCATCTCGCGCCCGACCGGAATCCTATCGAACATTTACGGGACATAATCGAGAAATTAGTTCGTGCACAACATCCTGCACCTCCAACAGTATCGCAATTATGTACGGCTATAGACGTAGCAGTATTTCTCTAGGGGACTTCCAATGACTAGTGCAGTCCACGTCACGTCGAACTGCTGCACTGGGCCGGACAAAGTGAGATCTGACACGAGATTACTGCGTGTCCCAACATTGTCGTAGCCTCAGTGTATTTTATGACACTGGCAATACACAGTGTGAGTTTATTGATATCTTTCGATGTTTGAGGTCCCTGGTTTCTTATGTCATGTTTATTTATCTTCGTTTATTTCTGAAAGCCTATGTCTCTGTATTTTTGGGTTAGCAGGGTGAAACACTGGCAATCATGGATACTCTTGAAATCACACTTAAGTGCGTGGCTGAGGGTTCATGGAACCACCTTTACACGAATTCTCTGTTATTCCAATCTCGATCAGCGTGCGGAAGAAATGAACACATATATATTTGCGTGTGATCTCTAATTTCTCTTATTTTATTATGATGTCCATCCCAAATCAGGAAAAATGTCAGTGACACTCTCTGCCCTACTTCACGATTATATAAAACTTGCTGTCCTTCTTTGAACTTTCTCGATGCGCTCCGTTAATCCTATCTGGTAAGGATCCCACACCGCGCAGCACTGCTGTAAAAGAGAACGGACAAGTGTAGCGCAGGTAGTCTCTTTAGTAGATCTGTTACATTTTCTAAGAGTCCTGCCAATAAAACCCAGTCGTCGGTTTGCCTTTCCCGCAACATTTTCTGTGTGTAAACGAAGTTTAACGGATTCCTTTTAGCACTCGTGTGAATGATCGTACAATTGTCGATATTTAGGGTGAACTGCCAATTTTTGCACCACACAGATATCTTTTCCAGATCGTTTTACAATTTGTTTTGATCTTTTTATGACTTACGTAGACGATAAACTACAGCATCATCTGCAGAAAACCTAAGACGGCTTATCAGATTGTCTCCTAAATCGTTTGTGTAGATAAAGAGTAGCAGAGGGACTATAACAATATCTTGGGGAACACCAAAAATCACTTCTGTTTCACTCGATGGCTTTCCCTCAGTTACTACAAACTGTGACCTCTCTGACTGGAAACAGCGAATTCAGTCACATAACTGGTACGATATTCCATAATCGCGCAATTTGAATACTAGCAGTTTGTGTGGTACAGTGTCAAAAGCCTTATGGAAAACTAGAATACGGAATCAATTTGAAATCCCTTGTCAACAGCACTCAACACTTCGTATGTGTAAAGAGTTAGTTGCGTATCACAAGTACGATGTTCTCTAAATCCGTGTTGGTTGTGTGTCAATAGATCGTTCTCTCCGACATAATTCATGTTGTTCGAGAACAATATATGTTCCAAAATCCTGCTGCACATCGACGTTAACGACATGGGCTAGTAATTTAGTGGATTACTACATAGAAAGCTGTCATAAACCCCTTATATTTTATTGTTTTTAAAACTGATTATTCAAATTAAACACAAGTTCGTTTATTATTCAATGTAAAGTATTCTATGTATATTTATCATCTGTGAACTAATATCGATATGAATGATACTCTTTGTTCTGTCGATACAAGACTTTTGTATTATGGTTTATGTTATTCTTACGGAGAGAGCTGTTAGTTCAAATGGTTCAAATGGCTCTGAGCACTATGGGACTCAACTGCTGTGGTCATAAGTCCCCTAGAACTTAGAACTACTTAAACCTAACTAACCTAAGGACAGCACACAGCACCCAGCCATCACGAGGCAGAGAAAATCCCTGACCCCGCCGGGAATCGAACCCGGGAACCCGGGCGTGGGAAGCGAGAACGCTACCGCACGACCACGAGATGCGGGCAGAGCTGTTAGTGAAGATGTGGATGCGAGAAGGCGTTTTGTACCAGTGTGGATGACGGGACGTCATTAGGCAAGACTAATTTGTCTCCATTTAACCATTATGAAATATACGGCTCTAGCACAAGTTTCCGGCAATTTCTGTAAATAAATTCTGCGTTTTATGTGCACAGACAGAATTCTGATTGTTCTTTTAATAGGGCAGTTATTCAATAATATTTCAATTACATGGCAGGACAGTGTGGTTTTCTAAGTACCAGCAAGGAAAATTTCCTGTCAGTACCGGAAACAGAAGCCCGGTTATCCGAATAGCAACCAGACACTCTGGCCATGTTTTTTTTGCTTGCCGTTCTTGTCTGTCTGTTTCTTCTTCATTTTTCGTTAGCAATTCCTTTCGGACGTTGCATGACCCCACTTTTATTCTACAGATGAGAACTTTACTTAGTCTTTTTGTAACAAAGAGTGGCCGGTTGCATGAAGGAACACGCTGAGCTACCATGCCGGCACCTCTGAGCTTCGGACACGTACACTTCTACAAAGGCATAAATCCTAAAATGTCTCTTCTCTTGCGCATAAAATTCCTTTTCGAACTTTCGTTCACCGCCTGCGTAACCTTTCTGTGCAGTATCCAACAACAGTCAGTCATCAATCTGACATCCCATCGGCCGCGATACCTCCGTTCCATTTTTATAATCCTTTGATCCAAACTTTCTCCTTGATCTTCATTCACAGCGCCCAGATAGCTGACGTGGAAATCCAAGAAGTGCAGCTTCAAGCTCGTTAGGGCACCGAACACTGTGGACATATCCAGCATGATTCTTACTATATATTGTTGTGATCTGGGGCTTTGTAGTTGCCGAGTTTCTTTTTGACAACTTCTTTAATGCATAATAAGCTGATCATTCAATATCTTTCATTTTGGCTTCTAATTTTTCGTCTTTCGTTAGTTTCCGAATGTCAGTGCCGACTAAAATACATTATTTCAAATTGGTTTCTGATAACCAAGGGAACGCGTTTGCTAGACACTTGAAATTGTTACTATTTTTTTTTATTTTGGCAGGGCTTTGTTTTATAATTTCAAGATTAATGTCAGGCGGATCTAGGAGTATTTTTCGAGGTTTACCAAAAAATCGTATAGTACGTTTCTCTAGAACGTCTGGCGTTCTGCTTGGCCAGGTTTTCTGACTACAGTGCTTTTCTTTTGCATGACTGTCCCATGGAAAGGTAACTATATTGTAACTATGAAATTAAATAACTTATTGTGGTAGGTTAAATTGCAAAACATCACAAAGCAATACTGGCCTTACTTCAGTGCTACATTTTGCATACCTCATAGACATATTCAGTTTGTGTCAAAGACTGCGTGTGAATGAACGTTTTAAGCCAGGGCTTCACAACATACGTGCTCGCGGGGCAAGCTGTGAGCAGCAAAGCGCGAGCACGGAGCAGCCCGAGCACGCTACCCCCACTACTGGACCAGAGTGGAGAGTGGGGAAAGTCACGTGGGGCACACAACAGCTGCCGCCAGTCAATGTAAATCCGCGGCCACCTGCAGGGATATCACTCACGAATTATTACTGTGACAAATGAAACAAATAAAGGAGAATGTACACGTGCCACATAATTTTATTAGCTTAGTGTATGCCTCTACATTCGCATTAATTTTTGAACTGTTACACAATAAAAGGTGTCAGTGAAGTGTGGGATTCTCGGTTATCTTGTACTTTTTGCCCTTTACAATTGCGTCTATGCTCGGAGTAATTGTTCTTGTGCATTTTAGGTGCAGCGTGCAGTTTAAATTTCGATCAGACAATGCGTTTCTCAGGCGCATCTTGTTACATTTCATTGCAGAGAACAGTTGTTCACAAACATATGTGGAACCGAACATTGATATTATTGTAGCCGCCAGTTTGTACAAACGAGGAAATCTATCCTGAGGGAAGTGTCTGTAGAATTCCAAAATGTTTTTCTTGTTCTGAAATTTGTCTCTGTATTCTCTGTCACACTGCAGGTCAATAATTTCTTGCTGCAGCTCAAGACGAATCTCTTAAATATTCGCTGAATATGGAGAGAACAGATCAAAATCACTGTCTAGTGCTGTCAGATCTTGAAAGCGCTGATCAACTATACTATGTGAATAACGTTCAGAGTCTTTGTGAACGTCTTGCATGGATGATAATTTAGGAAAATGACCTAGGTTTCCTGTTTCCAGCTGACTCACCCAAAGTGTCAATTTCATTTTAAAAGCTCGTATTCGATCTATGAAATGAGTAATTAGCAGATCTTTACCTTGTAGTAAAATGTTCAAAGCATTCAGATGGCTAGTTAAATCTGCTAAGAACACGAGATCACATTCAAACGTGCGCGCGCTTTTCCCCTCCCTCCCCTCCCTCCCTACTCCTCGACCTTGCACCTGCTCGCGAGCACGTGCCTGAGCAGACGCGAGTACTCGCGCTCAAAACCGGCCAGTCGTTAAGCCCTGTTTTAAGCAGTTCACCTGAAATTTTTACCTAGAAGTGCGCAGGAGAAACCCTTTACCTTAAAGAAACAAATTTCATGGTCAGCCAGTATTATGTATTGTGTCATTTGTAGTGGCTGTTTTGTTGTTACTGCAGCCCAGAATGCTTTCTCACTCTGCTGCGCTATGTGCACCGTTCTGAAACTTCCTGACAGATTAAAACTGAGTGCCGCACAGCGACTCACACTTGGAACCTTTGCCTTTCGCGAACACATGCTCTAACCGCCAGACTGTGGATAAGCTATTTTTCCGCAGTACACTTACGGAGTACTAACACCGCAAGATATGCAGCAGAACTTGAGTGAAGCATAGAATGTAGATGAAAGGTATTGGGCAAAGTGAAGGTATGAGGCCGAGTCATGAGCCTGTCTGGCTATCTCATGCAGTCACTGTACAAATAGATCATGAAAGGAACTGTAGTCGTTGTATAAACAGAGTTATATGTCTGACTGTGTGTGGTATTCGCTGTAAAAGTAGGGAAACTACAGGAAAATACGTAGCAACAAAGACGCACATAGCCGGCCGGAGTGGCCGAGCGGTTCTAGGCGCTTCAGTCGGGAGCCGCGCGACCGCTGCGGTCGCAGGTTCCAATCCTGCCACGGTCATGGATGTGTGTGATGTTCTTAGGTTAGTTAGGTTTAAGTAGTTCTAAGTTCTAGGGGACTGATGATCTCAGATGTTAAGTCCCATAGTGCTCAGAGCCAAAGACGCACATATGATCGGCGTTAATTGGCCAATGTGCGTTTCTGGGACTGAGAGTGTTCATCTCTTTATCCTGGGCGAAACTGGACACCATATACAAAATTTCGAAGATTGTGCAGAATTAGTATCTGAATATTTTGGTATGCGGGACTCGTGGTGTCCGGCAGATGGTTACAGAGTGGTAATAATGTATTAAGAGTTATTCGTTTTATTACCACGATTATTTTCGTTCCTGTGAATGTATCTTCATAATAGTGAAAAATACTGCAACATGCAATAACCAAATCGTATAGCACAAAATACTGAGCAATACAGTAACACAGTAGACGCAACATTGTTGTCACTTGGAACAGCCTAGATTACCGTTGCATTCAAGATTCCACACGCGATGTACATACCGCTAACTCTTCATGAGAATTTTCTCCACATTACCGTGTGTCACTCTTATTGTAAAACCAATAATGCGGGAAAATCAAACCCGAGGCTGAAAGGAGCAGTACTGAATGCGCGCTTAACGGCGCTGTCCATGTCAAAATCAAGTATCGTGTGTGAATGGAACAAGTTCGTATTCAAACAAGACACACAATGTGTACCGCCCTATTTTCACTATTGTGCGGATACTTTCGGTGAAGGTGGTAAAAATCTAACAAAATACACTCTGTAACCAGACATCTCACATCACGGCCCGCTTACATCAACATGCTCAGAAAATGTCGCTTACTAATCTTCTAACTTTTGTCAGCACAATTCGAATTCACCGTGTAGTAACCAGACCTCGCCTTATCGGTAGATTACAACAATAAAAAGTATACAAGGTACACAAGGAGGACTACCATTAGTGCACCGAGCGAGGTGGTGCAGTGGTTAGACACTGGACTCGCATTCGGAAGGACGACGGTTCAATCCCGCGTCCGGCCATCCTGATTTAGGTTTTCCGTGATTTCCCCAAATCACTCCAGGCAAATGTCGGGATGGTTCCTCTGAAAGGGCACGGCCGACTTCCTTCCCCATCCTTCCCTATTCCGATGAGACCGATGACCCCGCTGGTCTCCTTCCCCAAACCAACCAACCAACCAACCATTAGTGCTTGGCAAGGCGTACGGAACATTGTTCAGAAGGAAGCAAATATATAGAAATCCATATATCGTGAGGTATGGGGCGTCGAAGTTTAGCGTTGGTTACTTGTGAAAATGACGTGTTTTGTCTCGTGTGGGAAGTATTAAGTTCTACGAGTAAAAGCTGCCTGTTCATCAAGCAGTTTTATTTCTCCCCTTATATTTTGCTTTTAGAAGACCTCGACATTCATATTTGCAGCACTTTACGTGTGTGTTCTACAATGAATTACGAGTGATCAATACAAGCTATTTGGGCCTTCTCTTTCCTGGTGACTGAGGCGAATTCCTATCTTTCGAGAGGCAGTTTTTTGTTCGGCTAATGTAAAACCTCCAGGGTTTAGAGGCCAAAAGGTGGTATCTGTTTGAAGCATTCGGCATTCTAGTTCCTGCCGCCGTATTTGTAAGAGTCCTGTTCGGACATGGGAGGAAGAGAGGTCGTCTGAATACGAATTGTGATGGTGTGGTGATTCTACCCGATTAAAGTCTTTTGTGGACTCGACTTACTGTTCATGGATATTCTAACGTATCGGGGATCACATACTGAGCTGCTGTCGTATTAGTAATAAGCAGCTTGTCTTTGCATGCTATCAAGTAGAGAAGATAGGTCGACAAACTGTTGAACCGACGGTTATTGTCAGAAGTTGAAATAAAAATTTTAAAAGCGAATTGCCATAAACTGACTTTATTTAGCTATAATGTACTTTTCTCAGTAACTATGAAAGTTAACGTCCTGAAATTAGGCATCGGTCTTAATAATCATTTACCGAATAACCCTGTGCAGCACTTTCCCGTTATCATTCCACTGAGAAAAGTTCTCCTTTGAAAGTCGAGAAAAATAGAGCACTCCCGTGTAACACAAAAATGAAAAATTAATTTCATACGAGACCTTAAACAAAAATCTGTTCCACACGTTTCATTAGACTCTTATGCAGATATAAACTGTGAAAGTCCAGTTTTATTGCATGATTAGTTTACGAGAAAAGGTACACTGTAGAAACAATGATAATTAAAAATTCAAATACTTATAAAACGAATGTCGATGCGCATTTGCAATCAAAAATAGTACAGTATATCAAGAATCATGTTGTGCATAATAGCCTCAAGTTTTGCTATTTTAGCTGTAAAATTTCTGGAGATATATGTCTTTAAGTACATGAATGCATTTTGTCCTCCTTAAAACACTGACTGAAAAGTTGGGTACCAGCAGTTTCATTCTACTTTCCTCAGTACATTCAAAGACTTTCTCGAAAATGTTGTCATGCGAACATATTCGCTCTTTTATGCTGAGAGAGCTGAAGACAGTGGCAGTGGAAAAGTAAAAAATATAGTAGACGGTGGTTGTACTATAGAAAGAGCGAAGGAGACAAGTTGTAGTGTGTGTGTGTGTGTGTGTGTGTGTGTGTGTGTGTGTGTGTGTGAGTGAGAGAGAGAGAGAGAGAGAGAGAGAGAGGGCACAGTTGCAGTGGAACATAGTTAACAGTGACAGGACAGCGCTAGGGAAAGAGTGAAGGAGACGGTGCCAGAAAGAGAGGGAGGAGGAATAAAGGGAAAGAGAAAGTATAAGTGAGTGAGAGCCAATGATAATGATGAGAGACAGAGTATATGACATTGACAACAAAGAAGGCAGAAATATTGACAGTGAGAAGAGTTAATAGCAGTAGGAAGGAAGGAAGAAACGAAATATTAGCAGTAAAAGAGAGCAAGAGAGGGGCAATGACAGTGAGACGAAACTTTAATAGTAGGTAAGAATGAAGAGGGAGTGGCTGCGACTCAGGAGAGAATGACACAGAGGAACAAAGATATGATGACAATGAGTTGGGCTGACTGAGGAGTGAGAAAGGGCAACTGAGAGTGGGTGGGTATGAGCGACTTACAGTGATGACCTAGTGGATGTCGGTGAGCGACAGCTGGGGCAGCTTGTTGACAATTTGAGGTAAACTGAATGTTAAAAAAAAAAAAAAAAAAAGAGGCACGAATATGTTCGCATGTGAAAACTGTTGGAATAACTTTCAACGATTTTGAGGAAGTTAGAATGAGACAGCTAGTTCTTTACTTTTCACGCAAAGCCTTTTAAATCAAGGGAACATATTCACACAGTTTATGCCACGATAGGAACATTTTTTCGTTGGTGATGTATTTTTCCTATTGTACTACACAGGGTGAGTGACCTAAAAGTTGCACTGCAAATATTGTGGAAATAAAAAGTACTACTGGTGTGCGGTTTCCACAGAACTGATAGTTAGTCAGGGGTTCGCAATGTTAGCCAATCAACAGATTGTAAAAATACTTAGAAAGTGTACTTTTTGTGCAAGCATATCCTTTTTAAGTGGGACAATACCTACTGGTATTTGCCTGACACATCACACTTCCTAGTGCGATTGTGCGGGAGCTAACGTGTGGAGCAACTGTAGTACCAGCATGAACATGATTTTCCCTCTTCTGCCGTCACTTGTTTCCTTCTGTTGAGGTGTTTCGATGTTACACTACCACTTTCGCATAACTACTTGGAACGGTTGACAAATTATTCCGAGAACGTTGACATCCATTGTGGTATATTGCCACATATACCGTGCGAATACAACGTTCTTCCTACACTCTCCATACACTTTAAACATGTCTATTTTTTCTGCTTTGGTAAATCCGGCTGCCCAATCAGGACCTACTGCTTGGACTCCGACACACGCCGGCCGGAGTGGCCGTGCGGTTCTAGGCGCTACAGTCTGGAGCCGAACGACCGCTACGGTCGCAGGTTCGAATCCTGCCTCGGGCATGGATGTGTGTGATGTCCTTAGGTTAGTTAGGTTTAATTAGTTCTACGTTCTAGGCGACTGATGACCTCAGGAGTTAAGTCCCATAGTGCTCAGAGCCATTTGAACCATTATTTGAACTCCGACACACTATCTGGCTAGTAAGTCGCATTGCACACAGGATACACACAAGCACGCTGCAAGCAAACATAACATCTTGCCTAGTAACTGCGTAGTTTGAAAGGCACAAACAAGCGTCTATGTAGAAACTTCGCACAATTCGATATTTCCTAAACGATTCGCACTAGACTCCGGCAACGAACACCACTGACATTGTAATTTACCCTAGTTTTAATTTGTTAGTGACAATAGGCATTCTTCCATTTAAAAAAGTTATTTTTTGCACAAAAAACAGCTTACTAAGTATTAATACAATCTGTGAACTGGCTAACAATACGAAGGCTAAAGTATAGTTCAGAGCCAGCGACCGTCACGGCGGTGCTTACCTACTGCTCATAGGTCAGCAACCCGTCAGATCATGTAGGCAGTGGGATGATTCATTGACGCAACCAGTGAGAGGCGAGAGGAGAAGCAGTATATTTCTAACGCCGAATTTGAAATCATTGACTTGTTTGCTTTCTTTCGGTGTATTAGTAAGTTTCGAGAGAAATATTTTGGGATTATGGCAGCGAGCACTAGAAAGTGAGTTAGTTTGAGTGATTATTTAGTCCTGCACGGTATCGTCGTCTGTTGGTGTTTGTCTTACGGATTAATTGCAGAAAGCCGGCCGAGGTGGCCGAGCGGTTCTAGGCGCTTCAGTCTAGAAACCGCGCGATCGCTACGGTCGCAGGTTCGAATCCAGCTTCGGGCATGGATATGTGTGATGTACTTAGTTAGTTAGGTTCAAGTAGTTATAAGTTCTAGGGGACTGATGACCTCAGATGTTAAGTCATATAGTACCGAGAGCCATTTTTTGAATCGCAGAGACACGAAAATGTTGAAATGAAGTGGTTCTGGGCACTATGGGACTTACGATCTGAGGTCATCAGTCCCCTAGACTTAGAACTACGAAAACCTAATTAACCTAAGGACATCACACACAGCCACGCCCGAGGCAGGATTCGAACCTACGACCGTAGCGGCCTCGCGGTTCCAGACTGAGGCGCCTAGAACAGCTAGGCCACAGCGACAGGCCACGATAATGTATCAGGTATGGTGGTTAATAACGATGCAATCGATCTGCGCTAACACACTGAGTTAATGGATCAATATCTTTTAATTAAGTAGGAAGAAGGTAGATGGATCAATGTTTATTAATAATGGAGTCGCAAGTTCTATTTATTAACAAACATTGATCCACCTACCTTCTCCCATGATTTAATTAAAAAACATTGATCCACTTACTTGGTGTGCTAGGACAGACCAACTGCGTAGCAACACAAAACAGAGAAATATGTCACTGCTTTTTCGAACATCGATGCTGTCCTCAGTTTCAAGATAGTAGCACAGCTTAAATAGGTGCGATTCAAACAAGGACCAAACCTCGTTTACAGCAATGATCTACACTTTTTTGAGAATTTATTAGTTCAAAAGATATTGTAAGAGGTCAATGACTAAGGAATTTATTGCTAGCGCACTCGAGCAGATGTAACTTCGACGGATTGCTCACGCGCTGCCTACGATATTTATGCTACAATAGAATCGCAGACCAGAGAGCCGTGTCGGCAGCAGCAGCAGTAGTAGTAGCTCGCAGTCGGGCGGTTGGGTCAGGTCGCTCGTAGAGAGCAGTTGCTTAGTTGTATAGCTCACTGAGAGCACTTGTGTCCTGTATGGAATTACCAAAGCCGGTCGTGGAGAACGATGGCGGTGCCTGAGCGATGTAGTTTAAGGTAAAAGCAAAAATTATTATTATCAATTGCCACACGAATATGTAATTTGCAACAACTCATGTTGTACTATTGTTATATCAAAGTCACATTTCCGTAACCTCGCAATAAAAATGTGACTAACCTCTCAATAAAATTGTGGCTCACATATAACCTTTCAATAATTAACTGACTGTGAATTTGAACTGGTAAATTTTGGACGTCAGCAGTGCTGCGTCATGGCCCTGAAAGATCATTCTGAATAAATTGAAAAAAAAAAGAAATGGTTCAAATGGCTCTGAGCACTATGGGACTTAACATCTATGGTCATCAGTCCCCTAGAACTTAGAACTACTTGAACCCAACTAACCTAAGGACAGCAAACAACACCCAGTCATCACGAGGCAGAGAAAATCCTCGTGATGACTGGGTGTTATTTGCTGTCCTTAGGTTAGTTAGGTTTAAGTAGTTCTAAGTTCCGGGGGACTGATGACCAAAGAAGTGAAGTCCCATAGTGCTGAGAGCCATTTGAACCCAGTGCAATGCTGGCCACTAGATTTTGTTGTGCATGAAAAACAACTGATTTTATTTACGATAATTGGCATGACTATGGATAGGAGAACAATGCTGTCCACTAGATTTTGTTATGTATGGAAAAGAACTGATTTTATTTACGATAATTGGCATGGCTATGGATAGGGGAAATTAGTAAAAAACTTTAAATTCAGATGAATGACTGTCAAAAGTTATCTCTATAAGAAAGATTGTTATTGAAAAATTATTGAAAATTATTTACATGTGACTTCGATATAACAATAGTACAAAATGAATTGTTGCAAATTTCATATGCGCACGGCAATAGAAAATAATATTTTTTGCTTTTACCTTATAGTATATCGCTCAGGCATCGCCATCTTTCTCCACAACCGGCCTTGGTAATTCCATGCAGGACACAAGTGCTCTCTGTGAGCTATACAACTCGACAACTGCTCTCTAAGAGCGAACTGACCCAACCGCCCGACCGCAAGCTACTACTACCACTCATGCTGCCGAGACTTCTCTCTGGTCTGTGATTCTATTGTAGCATAAATATCGCAGGCAGCGCGTGAGCAATCCATCGAAGTTACATCTGCTCGAGTGCGCAAGGGATAAATTCCTTAGTCATTGACCTCTTACAGTATTGTCTGCCGGCTGCTCTCTCACTGGCTTCGTAGCACAAACAGCGGACACACCTTTTTTTGGTCCCATTGCATCTGACGGCAGATGCTGAGAATATTCCTGCACAGAATACTAAGTACACCGCTGGCCCTACGCTAGACTTTTACCCAATACGAGCCTCTGACTCTCAGTCCATTCTATGAAAACCTTAAAACAATAGCACTTCCCTTTTCCGCAATATCTGCGGTGCAAGCTATAGACGATTCACTCTGTATACGCAGAATAGGTAGAAATACCTTTTTTGCTATCCTATCTGGTTGTACAATTTTAACTGCCAAGAGTGTACTTCTGCCCAAATATGTGTCGCT
Source organism: Schistocerca americana (assembly GCF_021461395.2). Lineage (NCBI taxonomy): Eukaryota > Metazoa > Arthropoda > Insecta > Orthoptera > Acrididae > Schistocerca > Schistocerca americana. Next base: position 373,577,487 of record NC_060122.1, on the reverse strand, counting down.
CGTATTTTTACCGCAGAGCACCCTCTTGCCGGTCCCCTGAGAGTGATGTGTGTCCGGCAGGCTGTCAGGTGCACGCGCGTTTCGAGCCGGCCGCAGAGAGTCGCCGTCATGTCAAGGCACGCCGAAGACAGCGGGCTGCCATCAGCAGGCAGTGATTGCCCCCGGATGGGCGCGCCCCGCCGCCCCGCAGTGTCATCATCGGCCCGTCCGCCGGACGGGCTGTTCTCATTAAGCGAGCCTGTTACACGCCGTGGCGGCCGCCGCTGTCAGCGCAGCGGCTCAGAATAGCCCGACAGACGCGCGGTGTCGCCCCGGTAATTCCGGCCGTTGTCCGTCTCGTTACCGCGGGGTCGGCTCCGCCGGCGCCACACGCCTTTTTGCACTTCTGGCCAGCGGATCGCAAACAAAAGGAGAATTTCCCGGGTAACGAGCGCCTGCGGCCGAGGCGACTATTGTGCGGACTCGTGTTAATTGCTGTAATGCCGGTTGCCCGGGATTACGTTCGCTATCGCTTCGAGTTGCTTCTGCGAGAAAAAGACCTCTGCACACCGTTGCTTCTGCGTGACCACTAAGAGCTGGCTAATTCACAGAAGAAGAGGACGAGCTGGAGTGTAGCTGAGATGAGAGCTGTTGGGAACACGTGTGCTAAAAAGTATCACACGAAATACCCCTCGCTCAGTCATCGTGGTTCTCTCTGTGAAGCTATTTTTGTAGTCTATAATAGACACTCACTGTGGAGGTGCGGCAAACACGATCTACTCGACTTGTGTGCAACATTAACGTAATTATCAGGATTGGTCGCTTCAGAGTTTGTATCCGACTCCAAAACTGCTGAAGTACGAGCGGCACTCAATAGGAAGTGCAACACATTTTTTTCGCCCATTTTCGGTTGAAAAAATACAGCATTCGTTGTGGAAGATCGTGGACTACTATTGATTCGTCCACTTCACCTTCATGAAGTTCCTATAGCTGGCGGCGCTATACGTAGTCTTCAAAATCGTGTCCGTAAGGTAGGTTCGTTCCCAACAGAGCGCTGTCACTGGGTTTCCTTTGGCGGAAAACCAGAACGTCGCAGATATTCATAGGTGCTTGCATAATGTCTACAAGTCGTAGGGTAAGGTACACGTTACCAGTGCAACAAGGTCACGCAGACTTGTACGATCTCTCGCGTGCCGACCTGACGCACACAGTCTGACACCTGCAATGTTGGAAAGTGCGGACACTCTCATTTCAGGCGATCGACGGAACACAATGAAACCTCGCTTCTCAACCAGCACCTCTGTTTACAGTGGTGACACGCTAGTCCACCAGTTATGGTACTCAAAGGTGTATGCTAGATTGTGTTCCCCGGCACCAACCCATAAGAGCAACGGTCGATCTTCTGTGATGTATTGCTTTCGAGTTACGATGCTGATCGCGACAACTTTTTTGTCGAACATCGTCACAGGCGTTGGGTTCATCTCTTCGAAACTGAAACAAAACACCAATCCATGGAGTGGCGCTAAGTCACCTCTGTTTCGAAAAAGTTGAATGCTGCAACCTCATCAGGGAAAGCTATGGCGACGGTCTTCTGAAACAATGAAGGGTTTATTCTGTTTTATGTCCTGCCTTACGATGCAACGTACAACTCTGAAGCGTACTGTGCTACCCTCAGGAAACTCAGGAAACTGAAGAAACGACTACAGGGTGCTCTCCACCACAAAAATGCAAACTAACTTCTCGTCCTCCAAGACAGTGCAAGGCCTCTTACAAGTTTGCACACCAGAGAGGAGCTCATTGGAGTGTTCTTTCTCGTCCAGCCTACAGCCAAGATATCTCAGCTTCCGACTTTGGGTCAATGAAGGCTGCACTCCGCGGAAAGCAGTTCGCGGATGGTCTGAGGTTACTGATGCAGCGAGACGTTGTCTGAAACGTCGGCCGTAAGAGTGGTACCAAGAGAGCATAAAGGCCCTGCCACTAAGGTAACGTAAGGTAGTCCTATTCAACGTAGATTATGTTGAAAGATAGATTCTTGTAGCCAAACTATAATAAGATGTTCTGGAATCCTGAATAATACCAAACTGATTTAAGAAAATAAAATGTGTTGCTTTATGGAACGCCCCTCGTAAATGGGTTGTTTAAAATGTGAATCTGTGTAATAGCACACATGAGATTACTGACAACATCTTATTAAGCACTGTAAATTATTATAAGTGCGCTCTGTTGAGGCTGCGTAGCTTGGGGAAAGCCAGGTATTGTTATTTGTGCGTGCGCTTTGTTTGCAAATGGAATTCATGACGAGCACAGCAGAAATTTCAGACTTTCCCTTCAATTCATACACACTGTAGGAACTCTAGTGGTCACACCCGTCCTTAGTTTTATGATTTGGCTTTTGGGAAAACCGTCAAGCTTCCAGCTAAGGAGGCAGAATCAAAGGAAAGTTCCAGTGTGCAAGAAAATTTTCGTTTTGCTGGCGGTCAACAGGAGTTCAGCGTGAAAGCTGATGACTGGAGATCCCCTCCCCGAAACGGTGAACCGGAAGATAAAAGGGGAACGGCATTAGCAGGAAGCGGTATCTCTTGCGTTTTGAAACTAGAAACACGACGATCAAGGGGCGGGAAAGGCGTCACGGAGATGATTACAATTACATACGACCCTTGTAACTGAACGGGCCAGGTCACTGTCTTGTTCGGGATCTTCGTACAAAAATTTTATTCAGAAAGCGAGCTATGTTTTATTCATTAACAACTGTTAATGTTTAATTTGCTTGTTGAAACAAGCATCTTTTTTACCTGAACATATACATATCTTTAGTTGATCACAAATAACAACTTATTACTCATTTACGCTTCAGTTATTGTTTTCTAGTGTTATTTACCGAAATAAAGTTTTTAACCCTGTAGAAATTGGACTTGTTATTAGGTTCGCGTATAAGCTCGTAGCGCTTTAATAAACTCAACAGATGCACATAACAGAAACTTCAGTCATCAATTGTATATTCTCCATCTCTATGCACAACAGTCTGCCTATGCTGGGGTATCTGCCCGGTGCCGCGACTGTAGAAATCACGCCGTTTTGGGGTGAAGATCTCATCAAGCCGTGTTCGGAGAACATTTTCATCTGGAAAGGAAGTTCCTTGAACGTTGTTAGATACAGAGCGGTAAAGGTGAAAATATGAGAACGCAAGATGAGGTGAACAAGGTGGGTGTGGAATGTTTTCCCTACCTAACTTTTGTACATTGTTTTCCTGTCATTCTAGCATATTGCGGGCGGGCGTTAAAGTGGAGCAGCATCACTTCACGCAGTCTTCCTGGTCTACATCTACATCTACATTACATACATACTCCGCAATCCACCATACGGTGCGTGGCGGAGGGTACCTCGTACCACAACTAGCATCTTCTCTCCCTGTTCCACTCCCAAACAGAACGAGGAAAAAATGACTGCCTATATGCCTCTGTACGAGCCCTAATCTCTCTTATCTTATCTTTGTGGTCTTTCCGCGAAATGTAAGTTGGCGGCAGTAAAATTGTACTGCAGTCAGCCTCATATTCTGGTTCTCTAAATTTCGAACGCCTCCTTTCCACTAGTGACTCCCACCCGAGTTCCTGAAGCATTTCTGCCGCCGCGGTGGTCTCGCGGTTCTAGGCGCGCAGTCCGGAACCACGCGACTGCTACGGTCGCAGGTTCGAAGCCTGCCTCGGGCATGGATGTGTGTGATGTCCCTAGGTTAGTTAGGTTTAAGTAGTTCTAAGTTCTAGGGGACTGATGACCACAGCTGTTAAGTCCCATAGTGCTCAGAGCCATTTGAACCATTTGAAACCTGAAGCATTTCCGTAACACTCTCGTGATGATCAAACCTACCAGTAACAAATCTAGCAGCCCGCCTCTGAATTGCTTTCATGTCCTCCCTCAATCCGACCTGATCTGGATCCCAAACGCTCGAGCAGTACTCAAGAATAGGTCGTATTAGTGTTTCATAGGCGGTCTCCTTCTACCAATGAACCGAAGACGACTATCCGCCTTCCCCACAACTGCCATTACATGCTTGTCCCACTTCATATCGCTCTGCAATGTTACGCCCAAATATTTAATCGACGTGACTGTGTCAAGCGCTACACTACTAATAGAGTATTCAAACATTACAGGATTCTTTTTCCCATTCATCTGCATTAATTTACATTTATCTATATTTATAGTTAGCTGACATTCTTTACACAAATCACAAATCCTGTCCAAGTCATCTTGTATCCTACAGTCACTCAACGACGACACCTTCCCGTACACCACAGCATCATCAGCAAACAGCTGCACATTGCTATCCACCCTATCCAAAAGATCATTTATGTAGATAGAAAACAACAGCGGACCTACCACACTTCCCTGGGGCACTCCAGGTGATACCCTCACTCACATACTTGGGAACCAATCCCATATGCTCGTACCTTAGTTATGAGTCTGCAGTGGGGCACCGAGTCAAACGCTTTCCGGAAGTCAAGGAATATGGCATCCGTCTGATACCCTTCATCCATGGTTCGCAAGATTTCATGTGAAAAAAGGGCGAGTTGCGTTTCGCACGAGCGATGCTTCCTAAAGCCGTGCTGATGCATGGACAGCAACTTCTCTGCTCAAGGAAATTCATTATATTCGAACTGAGAATATGTTCGAGAATCCTGCAACAAACCGATGTTAAGGTTATTGGTCTGTAATTTTGAGGATCCGTACTTCTACCCGCCTTACATACAGGTGTCACCTGCACTTTTTTCCAGTCGCTCGGGACTCTACGTTGGGACAGAGATTCGCGATAAATGCAAGCTAAGTAAGGAACCAATGCAGTAGAGTAAAACCGAATTGAAATCCCATCAGGACCTGGCGATTTATTTATTTTCAACCCATTCAGCTGCTTCACAATCCCATGGATGTCTATCACTATGTCCTCCATACGGGAATATGTACGAGACTCAAACGGCGGTATGTTTGTACGATTCTCCTGCGTGAAAGATTTCTCAATTGCTAAATTTAAAATTTCAGCGTTCGTTTTGCTGTCTTCCGTTGCCAGGCCAGACTAATCAGTGAGTGACTGGATGGAAGCCTTCGACCCGCTTACCGTTTTACGTAAGATCAGAATTTCCTTGGGTTTTCAGCAAGATCTTTTGCTAAGGTATGACGGTGGTAGTGGTTGAATGCTTCGCGCATCGCTTTTTTTACAGCAGCACGAATCGCTACTAACTTTTGCCTGTCCTCATTCTCCCGATCTTTCTTGTACCGCGAGTGCAACTGCCTTTGCTTCCTGAGCATTCTCCGAATAACGCTGTTAAACCACGGTGGGTCTTTTCCGTCCGTAACCCACTTTTACGGCACATACTTGTCCAATGCGTGATTTACAATGTTTTTAAAATTTGCCCATAATTCTTCCGCGTCCATCGTACCGGAAGTAAATGAAGTCGATTCATTTACTAAGTGGGATGCTAACAACTGCTTATCTGCTCTTTCTGGTAAGAATACTCTCCTAGTCTTCTTGACCGACTTTTTAACTTTCGTAACCATAGTCGTAATGACAATATCATGATCACTAATCCCTGTCTCAACCCTGACACCGTCGATGAGGTCTGGTCTCTTCGTGGCTACCAGATCTAAAATAATTCCATTATGCGCTGGCTGTCGATTTAGCTGCTCAAGACAGTTTTCGGATAATGTGTTCAAAATAATTCACACGACGGCTTGTCTGTACCACCTGTAATGAATCCATAGACATACCAGTCTATAGTAGGTAGATTGAAGTCGCCTCCGACTAATATAGCATTATCCGGGTACTTCTGCGATACAGAGTGTAGACTCCCGTCGAATGATTCTAGAACTGTCACGGTGGAACCTAGTGGCCGGTAATAAGACCGAACAATTAACTTTATTTCCCCTAGCTCTGTTAAACGTGTCCAGGTAACTTCACAATCACACTCTACTTCGACCTCAGTAGACACAATATTTTTGTCAACTGCAATGAAGACACCACCTCCTACGGTGTCTAATCTGTCTTTCCGATACATGTTCCAACCCTCACTGAATATTCCAGAACTTTCTGTCTCAGGGTTCAGCCAGGTCTCAGTCCCGAGAATAATTTGGGCGCCACACGCTTCCTGGAGGGCAGTAAATTCAGGAACTTTATTCCGAAAATTCTGAAAATTTACTGCTAATATCTTGATAGCTGAAGTGTCTTTACACTGAGCGCGTCCTGATTTCCCTGCCTGGACGTCGACTGGTGAGTGTTCATCAGGACACCTCGCACTACTGCCTAGCCTAAGAAACCCCCATGTGCACGCCACAAGTACTCTGCTACCTGAGTAGCCGCTTCCTTTGTGTAGTGCACCGCTGAATTACCAAGGGGCGTCCTACAATTCCCCACCCAATAGCGCAAGTCTAGGAACCTTCAGCCAAGACCGTCACAGAGTCGACGAAGCCTCTGGTTGAGACCCTCCACTCGGCTCCAAACCAAAAGGCGACGCGCCAGACCCCCCCCCCCCTCCCCCCCCCCCCCCCTTCGCTACACCTCGAGGCAGCAGCCTGAAGGCATGAGTTCAAACCTTGTGTGGAACTTAATATTCAGTCTGCCGCCGGCAGTGTTGCGAGGCGGTCAAGCGCCAGAGCGCTGCGGGCGAGGCGCGCACGGTGTGTTTGTGTTTACTTCGGCCGCTGTAAGTGCCGTTTTCCTTCTAGACCACCATGGCGCGCAACTATCGGAAGAAGACATTACGTTTCAACTTTTGTTCCGACTTCGCCCGACCCAAGGCCCTGGAGGTAGAACGATTTATACGCGATGAAGTTAAAATACCACCAACGGATCTAATTGGTATCCACTTGTCCATAGTTAGCAGTACCGTCTATGTCAAAATGATCAACGATGCGGCGTGCGACAAGGTGCTTCGAGAGGCAAAACGTGGACTGCGCTTCTGTCATCCCGACGGCAACGTCGGACCCGTTACCGTCGATCACGCAGGTCTCGGCACACGGACGATAAGGATCTTCGAACTGCCGTTCGAACTACCTGCAGACGTCGTCGTCGAGGCGCTCCGTCCCTATGGCAACGTTCTGGAACATGTTGCCGACCGATGGGTCCAATTTCAGACCTATCCAGTTTTAAACGGTGTTAGACAGGTCCGCATCGAGTTGCAGAAACACGTGCCTTCCTATCTACGTATCGGAGGCTGCCGTGCCATTATAATGTACGACGGCCAACCTCGGACCTGTTCCGGTTGCGGGAAAGGAGGTCACCTACGGTCTGAATGCATTCAACGACGTGTCGCGCAGCTCCCGTTGTCGGAAGCGTCCGTCACACCCACGATGACCGCCCTACCGGTCACTTACGCAGCGGCTCTTGCCACGTCTACAGTTTCGTCCAGTCCGTCGCCCGGTCCTTCCGATCGGCACGTCCCACCGTCCCAGTCACCGACGGACGGTACAGACGTCCCACCTGACAACCTTGCCGCCGAACAGGCTCCCGCATCGGACGCTGAGGAGACCAGTACATCTTCACAACACCTGTTTGACAATTTCATTGTACCCACCGACGCCTTCGAACCAGGTCGACGCTCCTCCTTGCCGTCGTCCGACACTGAGGAACACGTGCGCAAACAACGCTCGCCACGTAGGCGCAAACGCCGTCGCCGTTCACCCACGGGCTCTCAGAGCGTTGCCACCCGCGACAACGAAGACGACACCCAAGCAGCCGACATTTCCACGCAGAGGTCGGCGGACAACTTTCACGATGAACAAGACGTTTCGCAGGACGGGACCACTATGGAGGTCGCCACGCACAATGTAACGATCGGTGCGCCGGTTGAGACGCCTGTCTCCCCGCCGACAACTCCAGATCTCTCTCACCACGACGCAATTCCCATGGACATTGGACAGACCCACGGCACAGGAGCATGGGCCGACGACATTGAGGAAGGTACGCCCCCTCCTCCGGATGAGTTACCTCCGCCGGACGAGGCTGCCTGTTAACATCAAAAGCGAGGCATTGCAGCTGATGGGACGGGACTTCCTGTCGGTGCCCTCCTCTTACTTCCCTTGGTGATGGTAGATGCGCGTCCACCACCACTGAAACAAACACACCGGTTTGCCACACTGAACATCAACATGATCGGCACTGCACCCAAGCTGCAACTCCTATGTGACATGCTTCGGGCCTCTGACGTCGACGTCGCCCTTCTTCAGGAAGTACGCGTTGCCACACTACCACCAGTCTACGGCTACGACTCATACACGTCCACATGTGATCAATCAGGGCGTGGAGTGGCTTTCTACATACGCGAAGGAATCCCACTCACGGACACGACAATCCTTCCCTGTGGAAGAGGCATGGCTGTTACCATCTTCGACACGCGCGTCATCAATATCTACGCTCCGTCTGGCTCCACGAACCGTCGGCAGCGGTCCACTTTCTTCGGACATGACGTGGCGCCCCTGTTTTCTGGACGCTATGATCGCCTTATCATGGGAGGCGATTTCAACTGTGTCCTCCATCCGCAGGATCAAGTACCTGGTTATTCGCCATGCCCGGCGCTGCTCACCTTAATCGAAGATTTTCATCTAGTGGACGTTTGGGAGAAAATTCATGGCAATACCCCCGGTTTTACCCATTATACAGCACATTCTGCGAGCAGACTGGACCGGTTTTATGTCTCTGCTCACCTCGGCAATGAAGTCGCCCAAGCTGAACGATGGCCCCTTGCATTTTCGGACCATTGCGCCGTCATTTGCTCCCTGGCTCTGCCACCTCAGTCAGTGTGGCGCAGCAGAGGTTACTGGAAGCTTAATACCTCCCTCCTTAATGATCCACACTGCCGACAATGTATTGCCACTACATGGGCGTCTTGCGAAAGACGCCTTCCGCAGTACACATCCACGTTCCATTGGTGGCTCAAATGTGCCAAACCTGCGATCAGAAAGGCCTTCATACAATGTGGCAAGGAAGCAGCAGCATGGCATCGAGACACCACAAATTTTCACTACGCCGTCCTCCGTGAGCTCGATGCGCTCCCTCCATCACCTGACACCCACAGGGAACGACAACGTACTAAAGCTCGTCTCCTCTCTCTTCAACGTGCACGACTGCATGGTGTCGTGGTGCGTTCCCGACGACAAGACCTCCTCCACGACGAAACCCCATCCACAATCCATGCCGCATCCGACCATAGTCGTCGACGTCGGCTTTTCGTCCCTAACATCACGACCTCCGATGGTTTTCACCACACAACACAGGCGGCGGTCGTGTCCGCCTTTGCTGAACATTATCGCCAATTTTATGATGATGAACCGATGGCGACGCCCATTCCTGATGATCTCCGTCCTTCCCCTGATCGGACCCTCACCGTAGCGGAGTCAACGTCCATGATGTCTGCAATCACCGCAGAAGAGGTGGTAGATGCGATCAACAAAGGGGCCAAGAACAAATCACCCGGACCAGATGGTCTCCCAGTGGAGTTTTACCGGGCGTTCACCACGTTAATGCTTCCTCGCTGGACGGAAATGATTCAGGAACTCTTTACTCCGTCCTTCCCAATTCCACCTGAATTCGTCACTGGCATTCTTCTACCTGTGCCTAAACCGAAGGGAGGGTCTCATGTCTCTGCATATCGCCCCCTTACACTACTGAATGCAGACTGTAAAATCTATGCACGCCTCTTAGCAGCGCGCATATGCACCGTCTTACCGACGGTCCTTTCACCTGAGCAGACTGCACGTGGTTGTGGGGCCACCTTACAAACGGCCCTAGGAGAATGCCGTGACCTCATTGCACTGGCGTCGGTTTGTCGCCTTCGCGCAGCACTGGTATCCGTCGATTTCACGAGTGCCTTTGCTCGCGTTCGACACCCATTCCTCCTCATGGTGGCGACACGTATGGGGTTCCCATTGCTTTTTGTCGATGCCATTCGCCGGTTACTCCTTCCCGCGGTCTCGATGGTACAAGTCAATGGGAGGCTTGTAGGACCGATTCCTATACGCCGCTCTGTGCGTCAAGGATGCCCTATGTCTACTTTACTATATGCCATTGCACTTGAGCCCCTCATCACTGGACTTACCTCTAGACTGCAGGGCCTCACTTTGCGTGACCACACCTTTCACTGTAGGGCTTATGCGGACGATCTCCTCTTTCTCACCTGCTCCTCCACGGAACTCAATGACGCCATCCAATGGATCCACCAGTATGGACGTCTTTCTGGTAGCATTCTTAATGTCCGTAAATCGACTATGATGCACATTGGGCGCGGCCTCCCGGCTATGGTGCCGACCCCACTCCCAGTTAGTGCCACCCTTCGTTACTTGGGTATCGAATTTACGAGCTCCACACACCGCACAGTGGCCCTGGCTTACCGGCGGCTTTTGCAGTCGATTCGGCACCATGTCCGCGGTCAAGTGCACCGTAACTTAAACCAACTCCAGCGTGTGTCCTATGTCAACATCTATGTCGCCCCTAAACTGGTACACGTCGCCCAGATCCTCCCAATGCCGTTACTCCTTGGCCGCCGCATCCAATCAGCCTTTGGATATTTCGTGTCAGCAGGGGCACTTTTCAAAGTCCGCTACAACACTCTAACACTGCCTCCTGCAAAAGGTGGCCTCGGACTCATCAACGTGCGAGCACGCTCTTCTGCACTCTTTGTCCACACTCTGTTGCAGCACTGGCAGGGGCCGGTCCCGTCTTTAACACGCAGTCTCTTAGATATCCTCCGACCAGCTTCTCTCGACCCACCGATCAATGTGGCACCTATTTCTCCATTATTGTACTACGTCGCCAATTGTTTCATAGAACTCAGCTACGTTCGGGCCGATCTTCCAGTCACCCGTCCTCCCCGTACAAAAGATTATTATCGTTTGTTTATGCTGTCCAACCCTTGCGACCCCATGGTGCTACAGCATCCTGACATTAACTGGCGCACGGTTTGGGGGTGTGTGCATGCACCCTTTTTACCGTCGTCTGTGTCTGCACTCTGGTATGTTTTAGTCTATGGAAAATTCCCGACTAATAGTCGACTTTATCGCATAGGACTGGCCACCTCCCCACTCTGCCCTGACTGTCAGCTCGAAGACACCGACGAGCACCGTCTTACGTGCCCCCTGAAACAAAACGTATGGCTCCTCATCCAACGAATCGTGGGCTTTTACCTCCGTGCCCCGCCAACGACAGTAACCCCGGATTTCCTGTTGTTGCCCCAGACATTTCACTACCCTCTTGCTAAGCACCATACCCTAATCTGGTTTCGAGGACAGGCTTTAGAATATCTCTTTCGGAGTGGTCCGCATACAGTCCTTGACTTCTGGTACAAAGTTGTGACCGCACATAGCACCCTCACCCGAAAACCATCTTATCGACAAACTTTTGCCGGTTATCTCCGCAGTGTCTTCCTTGACCCCCCTCAAAGTTGGGGTGTACCATGCCTACCTGTCACATGATGCAACACCCATATCCACGTTCTCATGCATCGACCAAAAACAAACAAATTTTTTATTTTTTTTAAGGAAGAAGGCAGAATATGTTATATTTTGTTGTATTTAATGTTTTTCTTTTTTAATATTTTTTTTGTTTAACTATCAGTCATTTGTATATTTTTAAATGGTACCTTGAAGAACTCTTGCATAGTGAATATATATGTACTTTTAGTTTGTTCAATACAAATTTAAAAAAAAAACAAAAAACAAAAAAAAAAAAAAAAAAAGGCTGCTGACCGTGGCTAACAGCACGTTCAGCCGCTCGCGAACCGCGGCCAGTTCCTCCTGCGCCCGCACACAGCACGCACACACCCTATCCATCCTACTGCTGATATCTGGACGTATAGAGTTGAGGCAAATAAAACAACGATATTCGACTGCACAGTTGCGTCACCAGCGCCAGATTGAGCTGCGATATATGAACAATTACTTACGAACTAAGCTATCAAATGACCACGACTACGCCACTATACAGATGTTACAATGCGATCCTACCCCTGTCTTAGAACAAATGACAATCGCCTACGTGATGTTACACCCTACCGGTGTTAAAATTTGATACTACCCCTTTCTAATTCGAAAATACGCAAAGATCCGAAAAATTTCATCACGCAAGCACACAAACACACAAAGTAATTTGAATTAAACCTGCTGGACTAATACGAAAAACTGAATAAACGACTAGTTTCTGCTACTGCTGCTCGCACACGTCACTCTGCAAGGACAGATGAAACTGCACTGGCCTCTGTCTGCTGCTAACTGCTTCTACGAAATAAACAGAAAGCACTGGCTATCCAAAACAAACAACTGACTAACGACTCCGCGAATTTATACTTTACAGCTATCAATAAGCAATATAATTCCTCTGGAATAAGAGAATACGCAAGGATTTTATGTAATTAAATATGCAAGCGCACAAACACTCGGAAAGAAATTAAGAATCAAACTACAAAACAAATATGAAAGCTAAATATGTGACTCCCTACTGCACTGCTGCTGCAGTACTGCACAAACACGAAATCTATGGAACACTATTACTACTGCTCGAAAATTAAGGCTTCCTAAAAGCAAAATCACACAGAAGAAGAAGTGACAAGTAAGAAAAATACAGTTAATTCTTAAATTAACGTAGCTCGCTGCACAGCAGATGTGAAGCAGACGGCAATCACGACGACACTTGTTTTTCTGTCATTCTAGCAGATTGCGGGCGGGCTTTAAAGTGAATGAGCATAACTTCACGCAGTCTTCCTGATCTACATCTACATCCATCTACATCTACATACATACTCCGCAATCCACAATACGGTGCGTGGCGGAGGGTACCTCGTACCACAACTAGCATCTTCTCTCCCTGTTCCACTCCGAAACAGAACGAGGGAAAAATGACTGCCTATATGCCTCTGTATAAGCCCTAATCTCTCTTATCTTATCTTTGTGGTCTTGCCACGAAATATAAGTTGGCGGCGTTCTTGGATTGGGTCTGTAAGACGTCTCAGTTGTTGACCTCGAAAAGAAATTCCTAGTACACCACGCAGTCGCTGTCGCACCAGAGTGTCACTCTATCTTTTGTGATTGCGCGCATGTCTTTGTGCAGGAAGTTGCTCCTTTGGGCTCAATCATTCCTTTCTTTTCCTTACGTTAGCATAAACACGCCATTTCTCGTCACCAGTAACGATACAGGGCAGGAATGGATGGTGTTGTTCACGAGTAAGTTAATGACTAGGAAGCAGAGATTCACATATGGCCATCCTCTGATTTTTGTGATATTGTCTTACAACATGCGGTACCTATACATAAGAGTTTTGGACTTTCCCCATTGCATGAAAATGTTGCATGATGATAGAATGATCACAGTTCATTACATATGCCAGTTCTCGAGTACACGGACGTGGATCATCCTCGGTTAATGTGTTCAAACTATCTTCATGGAACCCTGAAGGTCTTCCTGAACTTGGACTTTCACTTATGCCAAAACGATCCTCCTTAAATCGAGAAAATCGTTTTCCCGCTGTGCCCTGTCCAATAGCTTTATCCCCATACATGGCGCAAATGTTTGTCTCCCTTTGCTGCTGTCATCCCCCTACTGAACTAAAACAAAGCGATACGTCCGAATTGTTCCGATTTCTCCAATTGGCATTCCATCTTCTAGCGTCCACAGCTCCACTTTATCTCCAAATGACAAAATGATACTATGTAAACTGAAACAGCAAGAGTGAACTACAAATAAAAAATGACAATCGATAAATAAACCAGTAGCAACTGAAATATCAACATGCAAAACAGAACGGTACGTGCTTATTCACCAGCATAATACAAGTACTTAGCTCAATTTTCTTGCAAAACTTCATGTATGGAGCAGAAATTCTTAGTGGCCAGCTCGTTTTACTATTCACCATTTATACTAGTTCAAACCTACAGTATGAATGCAACAGAAACGGCATATCACGACTGACGTTTTGGTAATTCGATATCTTGTCGCTTAAAACTTGTTCTGTAGATATAATATCACTGGGAAGAGGTTGTATTGCCTTCCTGTGTTCAGCCGGGTGCAGTCGGTTAAGTATTCATGACTTTTCATCACCTTAAGGACGTATACAAGAAGACCACATACGACGAGAGACAAATCCGACGCCCTTTCAGTTAGGAGGTACAGGTCTAGCAATCTGAACACGACAAGAAGGATATGTCAATGGCATATCTATCATAAGCTTCCCAAGTATCGAATAAAATTGGCAGAAACTTTGCTCGACAAAACATTAAATGCGTTTTCCGCACATCTCCGAAAACACGTGCTCTATTAGGTTCGATGAAGGACGACTTGGGTTCCGTAAACCAGGTGTCTACCGTATTCCATGTAAATACAATAGGGCTTATGTCAGGCAGACTGCGCAGACAGTCGAAGAAAGGTGCAAGGACCACAGAAGGTACAGCTAACTTCAGCAACCAGCAACATCTGCGGTTGCAGAACATACATGAGTACAGTGGACTCGATGAAATTTGAACAAACGGAAGTGATAAGATAGATATCGTAGTCTTGTGACTGTGTTCCAAAGAAGGCTATTCAAATACGAGTGGCCGACGGCCTGGCCAATACAGACAGTGGCTTCGCTCTCAGTAAGGTGTAGGATCCACCGCTCACCCAACTGAAATGGCAATGTTGACCAAGGGCAACCTCCACGCCCGATGCGGGCGGCAGAGGCACTGAAGGAGAGGAATTCACACCCAGCATTATGCGATCACGATCCACCTCTCCCCCTCCCACTGCGATCGTGTAGTGAGGAAAGGGTTCGGGAGCGATAAGACTATAAAGGCTGCCCAATGTAGCGAAACGTTCATACTACAGGTATCAGTTGCAGATGATGGCAGGTATGCTGTCGAAAGACTGTGTTACATGAACGACTGCACGCAGCCGGACACGCGAGAGCGACACAAACAGTTGATACACCTGGACAGCTATGATCACTCATCAACAGGAACATATTACATAATGTCGATTACCAAATAACTTATATATTTGATAAAAAGATCAGTTTCATCTGCCTTTTCACATGAATTGACAGCCGAGAACTAGCTCCCAAATTCATAGATACTGACGAACTTTTAGTAAAACTTCATTTCCTCATATGCTTTCGTTTTATTAATTGTGTTTCCCTAGAAGTGCGTAAGGACTTCAGAATGTAAGTTATATATTTTGACCCATGATAAGACTATTGTGCAAAAAAGAATGGCGCATTGTAAGAAGAGAGGACGCGTCCCGAGTCTCTTGCAGAGCAGTTCTGCTGCGATACGAATAACAGGTGCATCACAGTGCGTGATTGGAGTGGCGTGGCAACTGAAAACGTACTCCAAACGCGAAGTACGCGGGGTAGCAAGATTCTTGTGGGCAAAACTTCTATATTTCACACGGATTCGTAACCTAATTCTGACAGTACAATGTCAGATTCTGCCGCAGTGAAGTGGTTTTGACAGCTTGATCAACGCCACATTGAAAAGGGTGATGTTAATCGGTAAGTCTTCCACCATGTAACTTCCATCTTTTTGGCAGGAATGAAGTACATATGTGTGGAAAGAGATTTTCCTAGTATGGACGTTCACACGGCGGTTCTCGAATGGCTCCGTGACTGAGGACAGAATTTCTGTCTTTGAGGAACTGAATGATTAGCAGAACGTTCCAACCGTTTTGCAGAGACATTGTGACTACGTTGACAAATAGTGTCATGTATCTGTGTCACTTTGACGTGTAGTGAAGTATTCAATAAAAGTCACTTAGTTTTTTATGTCCCCTCGTAACTGTACGCGTCAATGGCCGTGCCGCCGTCGATACACCTGTGTCCGTCAAATCACCGGAGTTCATCACTCGCACGGGTACCTAGAGGCCTCCATTTGCTGTTGACCTACCGACGTGCGCTCAGCCTCGTGACGCCAATAAAGGAATTACTTGACCGAGTAGTAGCAGCTCCTGACCACGAAAACAGCCAGCGCTCTTACATATCTGCATCCGATGACGCAAGTCGACTGAGAATGACACAGAGATTGTCGGCTCCCTTGCGATTTCCGAGACATATTTGGAAGGAGTAACGAAATATTATTTTACAAATTACGTTTTAAGGACGACATGGTTTGTAGTAGGCCGCATCAATTGTGTTTCCATTAATTTTCTGATTTCTAATGTTTCTCAGTTATACGTTATTAAGGTCGTAGATCAACACTGACTGCAGTCTCTGTCGCAGTTTCTGAGCGAAGTTATCTATTTATTGTGAAAACTAGGGCACATTTCTGTGCAGATAATACACTAAAAAAAAAAAAGACCCATCACGTAAGAGTAACGCGAATGGGATGAAAATGGGTAGTGTCATGTACATGTGCACTGACTACAATTTCAGAAAAAAATGAATGATTTATTCAAAAGAAAGAGATTGACAAATTGAGCAAGACAATAACGCGATGGCCAAAAATCAAATGGTTCAAATGGCTCTGAGCACTATGGGACTTAACTTCTGAGGTCATCAGTCCCCTAGAACTTAGAACTACTTAAACCTAACTAATCTAAGGACATTACACACATCCAAGCCCCAGGCAGGATTCGAACCTGTGACCGTATCTGTCGCGCGGTTCCAGACAGTAGCGCCTAGAACCGCTCGGCCACCCAGTCTGGCCCTTATGGCCGACTTGGGGCCGGTATGCAAGCAGTTATTCGGCTTAGCATTCATTGATAGAGTTTCTGTATGTCCACCTGAGGGGCACCGTACCAAATTCTGTTCAGTTGGTGCGTTAGCTCATCAAAATCTCGAGCTTTTTGGAGGACCCTGCCCATAACGCCCCAGACGTCCTCAATTGGGGAGAGATCTTACGATATTCCTGGCCAAGGTAGGGTTTAGCAAGCACGAAGACCATTAGTAGAAACACTCGCCGTGTTCGGGCGGGCATTTTCTTGCTGAAATGTAAGATCAGAGCGATTTGCCATAAAGCGCAACAAAACGGGGTGTACTCGTACAATAGCGTTGATTTACCACTGTGCTATGTGTCCAGCGGACGACACCAAAACATTTCCTGCTTTGAAATGAAATGCATCCCAGATCATCATTCCGGCTGCCGCGCGATAGTCAGATTGGTACGCCTCCACTGTCGGGATTGTCTTCACTGGTCATCGGGGCTTAGTAAGAAGCGGAACTCCTCACTGAAGACGATTCCATTCCAAAAAATGAGATTCCCGGCCGAAGACGTGTCTGTAGACAATCAGACAGCGGTGGGATACCCACCTGCCTGTAGCCTGACATACGGCCCAAAAATCAGCAGTGATGGTCTGGGTTGCCATTTCTTTTCGTAACAGGACACCTTTGATTGTCATCGGCGGCACCCGTGATTTCCACTTAGGATGTTTTTCCTTCGTGGTTCGCCTTCTCTTTTATTTTTTCAAAGTGTACTGTATAATCTTATAATCAGTCCACGTGTGATGTTTGGAGAGTCAGGCGATAGATACCTTTGCTACGGGATGTCTATGGAAAATTTATGAATTGTTAGAGATAGTAGACAAACTTATCTGAAAGTGAACAGGGAATCGATTAGTTAAACATATTTTCGGCATTGGATAATGTTCCCATAAAATATTCAACTGTTCCCAAATACTCCAGTGCACTGGTCAACAGTATTTGCAAATGCAAGTCAGACACCATCCGTCAATGTTACGTTTATGAACTACTCAGAACCATTATGTTTTTATTGTGTAAAAGTATGCAGAATCTTAAGATGAACTACAAAGAATATTTTCCGGTCGCGGTGGGCGAGCGGTTCTAGGCGCTTCATTCTGGAACCGCGCGACTGCTGCAGTCGCAGGTTCGAATCCTGCCTCGGGCATGGATGTGTGTAACGTCCTTAGATTAGTTAGGTTTAAGTAGTTCTAAGCTCTAGGGGACTGATGACCTCAGATGTTAAGTCCCATAGTGCTCAGAGCCATTTGAACCATTTTTGCCAAAGAATCTTTGTTTCTTTGGGCCTTTGTCTCGCGTCAAAGCGGGATTGGTCGGGTCATTACGGATTTGGCAGTGTTCGTTGCAGAGGGTGGCCGGATGCACTTCCTGCCCCCACCTCAAACCCCCCAGGACGTAAGTAGTGTACCCCATCTGTCTGCATCTAGTGTAAGCCATGAAATACTGCGAACGTTTTCAAATCTCCGTGAGTCGTGTAGCTGAGGTGGAACGTGGGGACCAGCCCGGTATTCACCTAGCAGAATGTGGAAAACCCCCTAAAAAACACATCCAGGCTGGCTGGCAGACCGGCCCTCTACGTTAATCCGCCGGGCGGGTTCGATCCGGGGCCGGAGCATCTACCCGAATGCAGGAAGCAGCGCATTAGCGCTCTTGGCTACCCTGGCACGTTGACGAACTACAAAGAATCTGAATTACTATTGACAGAGAAAATCAAACAAGATAGTTTAAGTTGCTAATAACAATCAACTGTATTAAAATATACATTTACTACGTTTAAACCTACAGTTGTAGAGGAGTAAAAAAAAAAAAAAAAAAAAAAACAATGTCACACCACTTAATAACGCAGTGTCAACTGAATGTGCCCTGTCTCAAACGCTTTCAATGGAAACTTATTATTTACACGTAAAAAGAAGTTAAGAGAAAACAGTCATATTGAATTACACTTGATTTTATGAATTCGTGATCACACCACACTATAAGAGTGCAGCAGCAACTAGAATCGAAATAACCGCCAGTGTGTTTCCAAATTCTACAAGCGTTAATAGAACTAACTGATTTTAATTTATTGCATTCCTTAAATTTCGCCTTGTTTGCGACTTTTGTCTACAGTCGTGTCCACGGAAATGACATTGGAACGGGAGACTAATAGTGTCGCTACGTTTAGAACTGCCCTCTGCTTCTCGGAGAGGGGAAATCACTTTTTGTGGATGCCGTTTAATTATGTTCCTCAACTGCCATATACGAAGCGATCCTGCCAGGAGAAATCCATCACAGGGATGCATCAGCCAAATTAGACAAGGCTGCCAGGCAGGACGTCCTTGGCCGTCGGTATTTCCGGCAGCGGGGAAGTGCATTGGCAGCGGATTTTAATTACGCTCCTTTCAATGACACAAGCGATCCACCGCATATGCGACAGAATACGGCGGCAGCTGAAAACTGGTGTGTAGGAGAACGGCTGCGATTCATGTAATCAAGCGTGAAATATTCCGCGGGCCGTACGCAAAATCAAGAGTCTAGTGGGTTATTACGTTCAGTTTCCGTGAAAAATGTAAAGCCTGCGTGATGGAGACAACGACTAGAAATTGGCGTATTTTATTGTTCTGGCGATTGAATACAGGACAAAAGGAGTCAGCGAAGCGTGTCGGACATGCAGATGTGCCTGCCTTCTCAATGCTGTTACTTCGTATTTGCGTCCGGAAACATCACCTACGTTGTATTTTCGACGCTCGTGCTTGCAAGTTGCAGAAAAGCCATTTTCTAGATGGGGGTGGTTTTGAACCTGACCATCAGAGAGATTTTAGATAGTGGCATGTTCCGTGCGTGGTTCATATTTCCGACAACTTGCTTTGATGTGCAACACGTAAGTATAGCGTGTTGATATGTTTGCCATTACAATACTTTTTTCCCTATGAAAACATGACTAAATGCCATACATACTGGACTTTTACTTTAAACGCAACCTTCAACAAAATACACGAGTGTTACCTAAATACAGGGGGTGATTCAGACTTTTATATAATGTGCGCCAACCACAAATAATATTGTCTTGTACCGTTTAATTGTTGCTTTACAACTGCGAGCTCATACCTGTACCTGCTAACTGCTTCAGCTAACACAGTGCTAAGTTGTGTTGTCATATGTCCAAGTGAGCAGCAGTAATATAAAATGAACAGCGTTTTAGGTAAGAAAAAATGTACGATCCTTGCAAGAAAATAACCGAGATTCCGAGCTTGTGGCACACTTCCACGATGAAGCAGTTGTGTACGAGATAATTAGCAATCTAATAAGCGGGTGCATGTGATTTCATGCAACTGTGCTGTTTAATGCTTCGAGTGTATCATTACTGTGCGGTAAGACATGTGCAAGGCATCAGAGTGATATAATGAAAGTTTATTTTACTATATTTTAATTAAACGGTGATTTAGTTCATAGAGTGTAACTCTATTTTATCGTTGTTTAATTAAACTGTGTTTTTGTTCATTCATTTTTACCTTGGTAACATGAAGACAGATATTCTTTAAACGTGTGCAAAGTGCGCCGCGCGCTCTATCGTGGTGAAAAAATCGGCGCGCCCGCTCGAGGGTTAAAGTTTAAAAACTTCCGAAGTGATGATGAGACAACTAATGTAACATAAGACATATGGAGTCGCAAACGGCGTGAAATACTCCAAAAGAGGATGACAAATGTTGAACATTGACGTCACCAGATGACGTAGCTTGCTGCATGTGAAGCGGTAGAGCCCATCTGTCTTTCGCACCTGATCAACCCAACAAAAGTGTTTCCGTCGGTGCATCTCTGGTCCCATGTGCGGACCTTTAGCGCGTCAGACTCAAGGTTCGAGTCTTGCGTTTGGTGGCAGACAGTATTTTCTTTTTTTTTTGCGTATATGGAGGTAAGATTTATTGCTTTATTTACCGTCACGCTCCCTTCGCTCGTTTACTGCAGAGTACGGTACAACAAATAGCAACTGTGTAGTGTCACGAATTGCATCGTCACAAGTAATCCAGTACAATCTTACGAATTGCATCGTCACAAGTAATCCAGTACAATCTTACGAATTGCATCGTTACCAGTAGATTACCTACATCATCTTTACTAAATAATGTCTGTAAACATAGAAGAAAGGACAAAGGAAAGAAACACAAAATAAGAACAGCTTTTATTTTATTACAGGGAGGACAATAATTTTGTAATATCTACCCTTGCAATTGATTACATTTTAAAAAGCTGTACGAAATTTGCAACTTTAGCTCGAACGCTAGTATTGCATCGCTCAATCGTCCCTTTACGTCCAGACCAAACCGCTGCACTTGCAGCGAGGTATGTCATCTACTGACGTCACATGTTCTATATTTTCCATCCATTTTTGGGGTATTTCCCGACATTTGCGACCTCATGAGTCTTATATTACATTATCTGTCCCAGCGTCATCTACGTCGTTTCGGCTTTTTTTAAGTTAATAAGAATCACTTTGTATAACATATTATCGATTCAGATATTCGTCTATGTAGGTGAAGCAGTTTTCAAGCGGGAGTGATTTCACTTTATACCTGAAACTGTTTTCGCTACCAGTCAGTACCTTTAAATCACAAAGGAGGTGTGCTAAAATACTGATGCCGGTATAGTGTGCAAGCGTAGATAATGATGTGGGTAGTGCAGATCGGTTATGTTGCCATTTCTGTATTTATAAGAACGGCTACTATTTTTATTAAACAGTAAGAGAGTGAATGTGTTGTGAAGTTGCTGTTAGGACGTCTACTTGTTTAAGTATTGAAGAAAGTTCTATTACAGCAAAAATCCTGTCAGCACTTGCTGTGCAATGAATACTTTGTTTCTATACGTAGAACTGCCCCACGAAATTATCCCACATCGCCTTAATGAATGGAAGTATGCATAATAGAACAATTTTCATGTATGTTAACCATTGAAGCAACCAGGTAAGCGTAGAGTAAGCATTGGTGTACTCAAATGTTTATATAATGTATGGGTTAAAAATGATTCAAATGGCTCTGAGCACTATGGGACTTAACACCTGAGGTCCTCAGTCCCCTAGACCTTTGAACTACTTAAACCTAACTAACCTAAGAACATCACACACATCCATGCCCGAGGCATGGTTCCAGACTGAAGCGCCTAGAACCGCTCGACCACACCGGCCGGCTCTAATGTATGATTTCCAATTCAAGGTCTAATCAATACTCATATCTAGGAATTTGGAATATTCTGTCAGAAATATATTGCAGTAATTTTACTCATACGTCCGAAAATATCAGGAAAGAATTTGACTTTTAGAAAACATGATATTTATATATACTTCATTTATTATTTCTTATTTTATTGCATCTCTATTGCGCTTTATTGTGATGCTCTAAGCTTCAGTAATGAGCACTATTTCTGCTTCTTCAGTGTAAGACGAAAGTTCGGTTATATATAGCAATAACAGGAAAGGAACATCATTAATGATTCATCCCCTCTCTGAAACATTATTGTATGTATAAACGTTACAAATAAGTCGGTTGAATTACATGGCTATTATTACAAGATAAGCTTTGTGGTGGCACCATGATGTAGCGTAGAAGTAAATGCGAGCACTTCAACGAAAAGGCTGTGTCCACCTCCGCATTTTACACAGCTAATGTTTTCTATTGCGGTGGTCTTTCGCATGGCGGTAGCAGATTGGTAGCCTTGTTTTGTAGGTGCGTTTCTGTCCCTATGATTTGGCTGACTGTGGAAGATGCCGCGGTGTCTTACAGTTCCTCCTCCCCATACTGAGCGAAGCAGTTGTGGTGAATGTTGCTACTATGTCCTTTTGTTTAAAGACGTGTGAAATGGCTTACATTGATCGGTGTTTCAGATGATGGATAAGTTCGACGGCCTCCTTTCTGTTATTCCAGAGTGACATGATACAGGGAGGTATCTCGGTAACAGTCTTCCTCACTCGTCAAACAAGGACAAAACCATTAGCACTAATTACAGCTATCCACATTAAAGAATACTTTCAAGCCATAACATTCTAACCCCAAGAAGAATATAAACCAGTGTGGGGGACAGGAGAAACACTTTGCAGTGAGTCACAGACCTACGGAACTCCGAAACAATAATGACACGCCTTTTTTTTTAAATGCGAGTATGTTGCGTAGTATCAATTCGCTTTCAGCGCTGTTGTGTATGTGGACAAACTCGTATACACAACAGCTTTTTTATTCTACATATTTTCAAAATTTATTTAGTTATTTATTAAATTACCAGGATTTTTATAGAGATTATCAACCGTAATCTTAGTAACGCTACACGACCGGGAGCGCTATATTTCATTCTAATACCATACACAGGTAATGTGAGTATTCTTTGAGTACGGTTCTAACATAGGCAAACATACTGAAAACGGCGACAACAAGAAAACAAACGTCAGACTTAAGTTAGAGTCGGAGAAAATGTAGACTAATGTTACTAACATTGAATGATTAAGCAAAAAAATGGCTCTGAGCACTATGGGACTTAAATTCTGAGGTCATCGGTCCCCTAGAACTTAGAACTACTTAAACCTAACTAACCTAAGGACATCACACACATCCATGCCCGAGGCAGGATTCGAACTTGTGACCGAAGTGGTCGTGCGGTTCCAAACTGTAGCGCCTAGAAGCGCTCAACCAGTCCGGCCGGCGATTAAGAAAATGAGGGTTTTTAACCGAGAATGATCTCTCTTGAGCCAGCGGAAAACTTTATAATCAGTTATGTGGTGGTAACTGAAAGTTAGTGTCGTCGCGCGTCTGCATAGAATAGCGTCAATGTTGACCTTCTCGGATGGAACATCCCATTTATACAGTCCTCCCAATGTATTTCTTGGGATCTACATCTACATCTACATTTATACTCCGCAAGCCACCCAACGGTGTGTGGCTGAGGGCACTTTACGTGCCACTGTCATTACCTCCCTTTCCTGTTGCAGTCGCGTATGGTTCGCGGGAAGAACGACTGTCTGAAAGCCTCCGTGCGCGCTCTAATCTCTCTAATTTTACATTCGTGATCTCTTCGGAAGGTATAAGTAGGGGGAAGCAATATATTCGATACTTCATCCAGAAACGCACCCTTTCGAAACCTGGCGAGCAAGCTACACCGCGATGCAGAGCGCCTCTCTTGCGGAGGCTGCCACTTGAGTTTGTTAAACATCTCCGTAACGCTATCACGGTTACCAAATAGCCCTGTGACGAAACGCGCCGCTCTTCTTTGGATCTTCTCTATCTCCTCCGTCAACCCGATCTGGCACGGATCCCACACTGATGAGCAATATTCAAATATAGGTCGAACGAGTGTTTTGTAAGCCACTTCCTTTGTTGATGGACTACATTTTCTAAGGACTCTCCCAATGAATCTCAACCTGGTACCCGCCTTACCAACAATTAATTGGGGACACGTTCTGTAACACTTTGATATTAGGATTCCATCGTTGTTCTGTAGAAATTTGAACTGGTACGACTTCCGTGCCTTTCAGAACAAAATGTTACACTGTTACCCATTAACACCTGACTTTGTTCCTGGTGGGAAAAGAGGTGTGACAGCACTGCTGCGTGATACAAACGCTAACGGTTAATTTCCAACGCTAGCACACCACATTCTACATACGTAATTGAGACAACATCATTGGTTGTGTCAGCGTGAAACCATAATTTTATATACACTTTACTTCAACACAGGGCATTAATTAATATCACTTCCGGACAAAGACAAGGAAACCGTAAGACATAATCAACAAGTGATGTAGTTGTGTTACGTATACACTGGCTTTCTGTACATCTTTAATGTAAACACTTACACCTGAATATGAGGCTAGTATATTCGAAATAGATAATATGACAACATTTAGTTACAGTCTGAGGTAGATACATTCCTACTCTCAGTTTATCGCCTAACAGCGTTTCCGAGTTTCTGTCGACGATGGAAAGCTTTGCGGTTTTTTTCCGCATACTTACCTCTTTTCAGAAGAGATTTCGCCTGCGTCGGGATGTTCAATTGCAGCGTTCATTTTTCGCGACTACTATAGCGGAGCGAGTGGTTGTCACAGCTCTCAGAAACCAGAATCAGTTTCTATTACATGAAAACGGGAAATATATTTACATTACCGATTGAGTAATGTTCTTTTAGTATTTCTAAGGATAAACTTTAAACCTACTGCGTTATAGAATTGAAAGAATATACGTATCAGATATTAGAAGTGGCATGTTCCTTCTTTTTACAAAACCACACGCAACTGAAGCGCGTAATAGACTTCCTTATTGTTAATGAAACAGGAAATAGGTGCTGCCTGATGAAGTGCAGCAAATTAAATGATCCATAAGAGGACTTTCTTTCCGTTTTACTCTCTAGATTGCACCGCAGGACACTTATCTCAAGTAATTTCCAACATCAAAATCACAAAGGTGCGTAAATAACAATGTTGCACTCACATAACATATTTAAAAATATTGAAAATATATCAACGACGTTCTGTTCATCAAGGTCTGAAGAATGTACGTTCATCAGTAGTATAAAGAATCCATCGATATTTGCCTTGAAAAATAAAAACTGATATGGTAGCTCTTTCTTGAGATTTTGTCGTTTTCTTAAGTAATTCGATGCGAATTCCACGGTGATGGTTCAACGATGCCTCAAAAGATAGCTCCATGGTCCATCGCAACTGCGTTGTTTCTCATCTTTCAGATGTCGACTGGGTGTTAATCACTTACGAAAGGCCTATGTGAAATAGTGGAGATTTGTAAGCAGCTAATATGTAAAGAAATTCCAATAAAATTAGGGGTGGAGGGAATCAGCTTCGCACTAATCAACTTTTACTGCTTACATTTTCGCTGGCAATTAAAAGTTACTTCTCTGTGTTCACCCTGTTGAAAACTTGCTCTCTGAACTCGAGAGACTCTCCTAGGGAAAAAAACTTTTGAGAGCTAGAGAAATATACCAGTACAAGCTGGAGCTCCCGCTTCCTTTGAAGGAAAGTTTTTCACAGCGACGGTTCTGCGCAAACTGTGAACAGTATCCGATACCTTTTGGCAGCAACGTAGTCTAGTATGCTGAATATCGGAAGTTTACGCAGAAAAATTATTTTCAAAAAGGATGAATCAAAATAAATGATCATTCATAGAGATTTCACTCCTTTCTTGTCATTAAAGCAGGTATCACAACTTTGAATAATTGCTTTCGACTCCATAGCATGAAAAGAAGCTACTGTTTAAGATTGGTTGGTTGGTTGGGGAAGGAGACCAGACAGCGTGGTCATCGGTCTCATCGGATTAGGGAAGGAAGTCGGCCGTGCCCTTTCAGAGGAACCATCCCGGAATTTGCCTGGAGTGATTTAGGGAAATCACGGGAAACCTAAATCAGGATGGCCGGACCAGGGATTGAACCGTCGTCTTCCCGAATGCGAGTCCAGTGTCTAACCACTGCGCCACCTCGCTCGGTACTGTTTAAGACACTGGACTCATACTGAGAAGGAGAAAGCTGTAAATATCCTTAATATAGTCGTATTGTAGGTTCTAGGCTGATTCTCAAAGCTACACTGGCGAATGCTGGGACGGTTGCTTCGAAAAACGGACTACTGATTCCCAATTTAACTATATTCTGCATCAGTAATTCACTTTGCAGCAGATCGTGAGCTGTTGTGACACTCTCTGAGAGGTTAAAGTTGTATTCCAGAACGAGATAGAACTTGGACCCTTTAAGTTGGTGAGATTACAAGCGTAATCTGTGTCTGGAAACGGTTCTGGATTCTAGTCTCGGTTCAGCACACAGTTTTAATATGCCATTTAGTTTCAAACCCATATCATGTCCAGCAGATCCCAACATACCATCTGTATTTACTTCGATGCTGCCGTGAAGTTGATGTTTATCAATGGCATTTACTTTTCTCCTGTATTGAAAATGGATGTCGATACACACTCGCTCACCATGGCTAGGTTCATCCTAATTTGCTGATTAAATAGGTACACCCAAGAATCATAGTTTTCTCCCAGTCTCCTCTCTACAGGCATGACCCCAAGTCATTAAAACTCTGTTGGGTCATTGCGGATGAATAAATTTTTATAAATTTTAATTAGGAAAAATTGGTACAACATTTATCGATATTAAGAAGAATTCTCGGTTCAATAAACACGATTATTTCAACAAAAACCTATTACCAAACATTTATTTTGCATTCATTCTGAATCAAACAGGAAACATCTGATTTCAGGTTTATTTATACTGTATATCCTTGGCAGTCATTATCGTAAGTTTGGTTTAACATTTTATTCCGTACCGGTGTTAGTTCTCACAGTGGTTATTGTCTCGTGAATGAGGTTTTTCAAAGCATTTCGACGGGACGCATTCATTAGATAATACAACACTTTTTTCTGCCAGTTTCTGTTGAAAAAATACGGAATTCGTTGTACAGAGACGCGGAATATTCCCGATTAACCCCCGGTAATTTCATGAAGTTGCGGTAGGTTGCAGCGCTATATTTAGCCTCGAAAATGGCGTCTGTAAAGTAGATGCGTTCCCAGCAGAGAGCAGGGCATCGCAGATATTCATGGGAACTTGTCAACGTTTACAAGTCGTTCGGTGGGGCGTGTGTCATCATCTCAACTCGGTCGTGCAAACCTGTTCGGTCTGCCCTGCCAGCCAGCCGCACGCAGCTGTGGCTCCTGCAGTATTGGAACGTGCGGACACTCTCATTCAAAGTGATCGACGGATCACAATCAGACACCCCACTGCTCAACTGGACGTCCCTGTTAGTAGTGCTGACATACTAGCCCACCGGATGGGGTAGTCAAAGATGTTTGCTCGCGGGACTCCTAGCTGACCATAAGACCATAAAGAGCGCGTTCTGGGGCCGATCGTGACAATTTTTGTCGAACATTGTAGCAGGCGTTGAAACATGGGTTCATTACTATGGACAAGAAGCAAAACGGCAATCCATGCAATGGCGCCACATCACCTCTCCTCTGAAGAAACCACTCAAAGCCAAACCCTCAGTCGGTAAAATCATGGCGACGGTCTTCTGGGAATTTGAAGGGTTATTCTGTTTGACGTTCTTCCTCATGGTTCAACTATCAACTCCAAACTGTATTGCTCTACCCTCAGGAAATTGAAGAGACGACTTCAGGGTGTTCTTCACCACAATAATGCAAACGAACTTCTCCTTCTCCATGACAACGCTTGGCCTGACACAAGTCTAGGCATCCGAGAGGGGCTTAGAAAGCATCATTGGACTGTTCTTCCATCTGTCTGACAAAATGAAGGATCTAATCCATGAGAAACTGTACGTTGGTGATGGCGAGGTTATTGATGCAGTGGAAGTGCGGAAGTGCTCCATGCGGGCATGTAGGCCCTGCCACCTTAAGGTGGCCTAAGGTCGTCACATTGAACGAAGATTATGTTGGAAAACAGGGTTTTGTAGCCAAAGAATCGGGAATAATGCGTTGTATTGTAACCGTGAATAAAACCGACTTGCTTTCAGAATTGACCACTCCTCGTACATTAGCCTACAGTTAAACAGCTCACGAAAAAGGAAATCTCCCCAAGCAAAAGTAAAGAACTCACTTCCTTACATGTGAAGTATCCACTTTATTTGATTTTTGTTAACAAGGTACCAGTGTGTGATTACCATACGGAAGACCTTGCTTCATTCTCAATATGGCGAGTAAATCCTCGTCAGGGCACCCAAAAGCTATCTGGAGTAGAAGTAGAGACTTGCATGCAGAGCCAATACTCACCAATGTCAACGCTTCCACACTCAGTACTGTCTCGGGTTGAAAATTATGTTGGACTAGTGTGCCAATATAAGAGGTTACTTTAGATAACTAAAATTATTTATAACTTAAAAATCGAAACACACTTTTCTTCTTATAGAGCCGTTACACTGAGGTGACAAAAGTAATGGGATAGCTAAATGCATATATGCAGATGGCGGTAGTATTGAGTACACAAGGTATAAAGGTAGTCATTGGTGTAACTGCCATTTGTAGACAGATGATTCATCTGGAAAGGTTTCCGTTATATGTCCCGCGACGGGAATTAAAAGACTTTGAACGCCGAATGGTAGTTGGAGCTAGATGCAAGGGACATTCCACTTTGCAAATCGTTAGCGAATTCAATATTCCAAGGTCCACACGGTCGAGGGTGTGCCGAGAATACCACATTTCAGGCCTTGCCTCTCACCACAGGCATCACTGCGGTCGACGACCTTCACTTAACGACCGATAGCAGCGCGATTGCGTAAAGTCGTCAGTGCTAACAGACAAGCAAAGTAACGTGAAGTAACCACAGAAATCAATGTAGGAAGTTAGACAGATGAACTTGTTAGGACACAGCGGCGAAATTTTGCGTTAATGGGCTATGATAGCGGACAACCGATGCGAGTGCCTATGCCTGCAGCGTGTGTCCTGCGCTCTTGACCATATTGGTTGGACCCTAGACGATTGGAAAACCATGGCCTGGTCAGGTGAGTCCAGATTTCAGTTGGTAAGAGCAGATGGTATGGTTCAAGTGTGTAGCTCATAGGAGGCGATGGTAGGGTTCAAGTGCGGCGCAGACCCGGCGAACCCGTGGACCCAAGTTGTCGATAAGGCACTGTGCAAGCTGGTGGTGGAGCCAATATGGTCTGGGCTGTGTTCACACGAAACTGGCTGGGTCCTCTGTTCCTGCTGAATCTCGTGGAAACCATTCGCAGCCGTTCATGGACTTCATGTACCCAATGAACGACGAAATTTTTATCAGTGAGATACCACCGTGTCACCGGGCCGCAATTACTAGCGTTTTGTCTGAGGAATATTCTGGAAAGTTCGAGAGAATGATTTGGCCACCAGTATAGCCCGAAATGAATTCCATCGAACGTTTATGGACATAATGTTGAGGTTAAAAGGCTGCACCGGCAACACCTTCAAAATTATGGACAGCTATAGAGACAGAATGGCTCCATATTTCTCATGGGACTTCCAAAGAGTTTTGCGTCCATGCCACGTCGATCTGCTGGGCTACGCCAAACAAAAGTAGATCCGACATGATATTAGGCGGTGTCCCATGACTTATGTCACCTCAGTGTGGAGATCACATCAAGTAACTACAAGGCATTTCTAGACGTCTTTTTTGCAACCTTCTCTCCTCTATCCAAATATCTGTATCAATCGATACAGATATTTTCTGAATTCAATGCTATGTTCCTGCGCTCATTCCTTACTTTTTTATAACATTTATCGGAGACTAGATTTTCTCTAGTAAATTAAAAATCTGCTTCGTTAGTCGGGTTGCGTTCATCCTAAACAGATATCCGTAGAACTTTAGTCATAGTTTCCTTATTGATTCCATTTGCAGTTAATTAACACTATATTTTCTTCTTCGCAGTCTTTTTTACAGAGGTGTCTGTCTGTAAAGGAATGACGCCCTTTTTTTTTCTTTTTTTGAGTCATCGGTCATCTGACTGGTTTGATGCAGCCCGCCACGAATTCTAGACCTGTGCTAACCTCCTACAGCACCTTCTAGTACCATGGGATTTATTCCCTGATTTCTTACCAGATGACCCATCATCCTGTCCTCCTTATATTCCTTCCCTCGTCGATTTTCCGGAGTCTCCTCGTTCGTTATCAGTACACCTAATTTCCAACAGTCTTCTGAATGATGTAAGGACGACACAACATCCTGTCCCCGAGGAAAGTGTCTCCGACCCGACTGGAAATCGAACCCGCGCCCCTTCGCTTAGGAATTCGACTCGCTGAATGCGTAGCTATCGAGGCCCACACGGCTTCTTTCCTTGTACAAAAATGTTCCACATGAAAAACAGCGGCCATCTTCTCTCGTCTGCTGTCGTTGGCCTGTTTTCCACTAATTTTGATCCTCAAATCTCACCAAAGTATCTGAAACTCCAAACTTTCCTTTATTACTCAGTCTGTTGTTACATTATCAGGAGCTATTCAGATGTTTTTTACGTTTTTTTCTCGAAAGAAATTTGGAGGGCAGCTTTTCATGCTACTTCCTTCAGCGTGTTTATCTGTTCCACTAGCGTCTTTGTATTTTTAAGAGCTCATCGGTGACTGCAAGGCAGGTGACTCTGACACTTTGAATTTCTAATGTGAACTGTTGCCAGTAACCTTTTCTCGGCTAATTTCTTCTGCCATTCTCCGATGGCCTCCTCAGACACGCAACTGAAGAGAACTGGGACAGTCTATTACCCTGTCATATCCCGGTTTTAATTAAAAGCAGTTTGGAAAGTTCTGCCATAAAGTAGGCCTATATTAAAAGAGGGAATAAAATATGAATGATGCTGTCTCCTTCAGAACCATCAGCGCCACGCGAAACTGGTATTCGAAGACGATGAATTCTTCATTACGAAACAATACAAATAAAAATAGGAAAGAGAACCATTCGCGTTTATTTAATGGCATTAATGTTTCCGGTCAGTAGACATCATCAAACAACCTTTAAAGAAGGATGTTCATAAGACAAAATAACAAGATAACGACGGCTTAATCCAACAAAAATTGAAAAAGGAACTTAAATAACGTCTTAAATTTAAGACAGGGGCGAATGTTATCAGTCACATCTTGAATTCGCAAGACAATGGAGCATATGCTTCACCTGAAAATAAAATAATGTGTTAAGTCATAACCATTACCAAAAAAGAGTAAGTAAGCATCCAGACCTATTTTACGATTAAATTTGTTTTATTTATTTAGTGTTCATTTAGCTGACCAGAAAAGGGATATAAGCCCTCTCTTACACCTGACCAGGAACAACACATACCAAATTGCATAAGTATCACAATAATAGTAATTAGGACTGATAATAATAATAGTAGTAGTAGTAGTAGTACATGGAATTAAGAATGATATGGATTAGTTTAGTGCATTCGAAATCGTGGTAAGTATTATCAGAAGTAGAAGGGGCAGTAGAAAAGGAGAAGAGTAAAATGAAAGTGACATAAGGCTGTTAAGAAGGAACTCTGTAGACAGGTGGTAGGGCTGACAACAGTGTGCTGCAGAAAAGTACGAGGGGCGCCTAACAATTAGTGCAACACATTTTTTTCTGGAAGCTGGTTGGTTTTATTCAGGATTCCAATGAACCATATTATTCTCCACTCTTTTGGCTACAAATTCCTATTTTTAGAATAATCTCCGTTTACTTTGGTTGCATTACGCTATCTTACTGAGAGGGTCTTCACGCCCGCAGGTTACCACTCAACGTCGGTACCCACGTCTTGCTGCAACAATAACCTCCCTATTATCCACCTATTGCTTCCCGCAGAATGCATCCTTCATTGGGATGAAAGTCGGAAGGTGTGAGATCCGGACTGTAGTGTGATTGAGAAGGAGCAGTCCAATGTGAGCTCCTCCTGGGCACGCAGACATGTGTTTTGCCCTGATTTGTCATGCAGAGCAAGAAGTTCCTTTACATTTTTATGGCAACGAAAACGCTCATGTGTTTCTTCAATTTCCTGAGAGTACAGCATCTCACTTCAAATTATATCGTTGCACCATGAGAGAGAACATCAAACAGAATAGCCCATACAGAGTCCCAGGAGACGTTTGCATGACTATACCGGTAGAGGGAGTGTCTCTATACTTTTTCTTCGGAGGAGAGATGGTGCGACTCCATGAATTACCGTTTCGTTTCCGTTTGGAGATGATGAAACCGTGTTTCAATGCCTGTGACGAACTTCGACAAAAATTGTCACGATCAATGTCGTAACGTGCAAGCACAGATGGTCCTTCGTTGCTCTTTATGGTCTTATGGTCAGCAAGGAACCCAGGGGGCCAAACACTCGACTGTCCCCACCACTGGGCAAGTGTGTCAGCAGTACCAACAGACGTCCAGTTATGGAGCGAGGTGTTTGATTGTGATCCGTTGATCGTCTCGCCCGTTCTATCTTTGCAGGAGTCACAGTTGTGTGCGGGCGGCCGACACCTGGGAGATCGGAAACTTTGCGATAACGACTAACGCATCACCCACCGACTCACATTGCTTATGTCCACACTGCTAAGTCTCCGCAGCCATTCTGCAACCGCATATGAATACTGTGACGCTCTGGTTTTCCGCCAAAGGAAACTCAATTACAGCTTTCTGCTTGTAACGTACGTCCGTTACAGACGCCGTTTTGAAGGCTTGGTGTAGTGCGACTTTCCTTGAACCGAGACTAGTTGGGAAGAAAAGTACTGCATTGCTTACTGAACGCCCCTTTTTTATGAAAGAGATAGCTATTTTCATAGAATGTGGATCGTTAACTTCAAAAATGGTTCAAATGGCTCTGAACACAATGGGACTTAACTTCGAAGGCCATCAGTTCCCTACAACTTAGAACTACTTAAACCTAAGGAGATCACACACATTCATGTCCAAGGCAGGATTCGAAACTGCGACCGTAGCAGTCGCGCGGTTCCGGACTGAAGCCCCTAGAACCGCTCGGCCACCACGGCCGGCCGATCATTAACTGACTTTTGAAATTTGAAAAGATTTTAATCTGTCTAATATTTCGAGCATCTTCATCCAGAAGTTGGGTTTCTGATACTGAATTTGATTTAGCGAATTTGGCATTGATACGTCGTGACACAGAGTGGATCTTACTTTGTTAAGATCGAGCATTTTTTTCTGTACTGTTCAGATAGGGGGTGTAAGGGTAGAACATAAATAACAAGGATTGAAATGAATGAGATGGCGCCACAGCAGACACACGGTTTGATGATCTCTACGTTTATCGCCACTTAGCTGTGATGATTATTTAGTCATATAATTCTTCGTAAAGAGGAGTGATGGTTCAAATGGCTCTAAGCACTATAGGACTTAACATCTGAGGTCATCAGTCTCCTAGACTTTGAACTACTTAAACCTAACTAACCTAAGGACATCACACACATCCATGCCCGAGGCAGGATTCGAACCTGCGACCGTAGCATCAGTTCGGTTCCAGAATGAAGCGCTTAGAACCGCTCGGCCACAGCGGGCGGGAAAAGGAGTGATATGATCGAAACAGCGTACACCAGAAATATATCGTGCACAAGCATTCATCTCCAGTAACAGCCTGCGTAACCTCCCATACGAAGGTCCTTGGAGAATAGGATCACCATATTCAAGAACAGGGGGTATTTGTGACCCTGCAAGCTTCTTTTTAAACGTGATAGGAATTAATATATTACCCTAGGCTTGGAATCACCATTTTAAACTACTGTGTATTACAGTTGTCGTTTTAAGTACAAAGTTTAACCCTCGATATAAAGCCAAGCTCTCAGGTTCGAACCACAGTATTAGCATCTTCATCTGTCGCTCTTTTTTCACTTCCGGCAGCGACTGTTAGTCATACGCTGGTTAGGTAAATCAGTTCAGATTTCCGAGAAAAAGAATGGCATACTGTTTTGACCAGACGAAACTACAACCATCCGGTCATAATTGTGGGTTCTTTGATGGTCCTGCACCATGGCTCATCCAATTACAACCCATAAAATATTACTTCATTTTCTTACATGAATTAATAAAAAAATTTACGTAACTTGCTACAATCCTTTGTCACTGGAGTACTCAACTCTCACTGAATACACTACTGGCAATTAAAATTGCTACACCACGAAGATGACGTGCTACAGACGCGAAATTTAACCGACAGGAAGAAGATGCTGTGACATGCAAATGATTAGCTTCTCAGAGCATTCACACAAGGTGGGCGCCGGTGGCGACACCTACAACGTGCTGACATAAGAAAAGTTTCCAACCGATTTCTCATACACAAACAGCAGTTGACCGGCGTTGCCTGGTGAAATGTTGTTGTGATGCCTCGTGTAAGGAGGAGAAATGCGTACCATCACGTTTCCGACTTTGATAAAGGTCGGATTGTAGCCTATCGCGATTGCGGTTCATCGTATCGCGACATTGCTGATCGCGTTGCTCGAGATCGAATGACTGTTAGCAGAATAAGGAATCGGTGGGTTCAGGAGTGTAATACGGAACGCCATGCTGGATCCCAGCGACCTCGTATGACAGGCATCCTATCCGAATGGCTGTAACGGATCGTGCGGCCACGTCTCGATTCCTGAGTCAATAGATGGGGACGTTTGCAAGACAACAACCATCTGCACGAACAGTTCGACGACGTTTGCAGCAGCATGGACTATCAGCTCGGAGACCATGGCTGCGGTTACCCTTGACGCTGCATCACAGACAGGAGCGCCTGTGATGGGGTAATCAACGACGAACCTGGGTGCACGAATGGTAAAACGTAATTTTTTTTTGGATGAATCCAGGTTCTGTTTACAGCATCATGATGGTCGCATCCGTGTTTGGCGACATCGCGGAGAACGCACATTGGATTCGTGTCTCCGTCATCGCCATACTGGCGTATCATCCGGCGTGATGGTATGGGGTGCCATCGGTTACACGTCTCGGTCACCTCTTGTTCGCATTGAGGGCACTCTGAGCAGTGGACGTAACATTTCAGATGCGTTACGACCCGTGGCTGTACCCTTCATTTGATTAATGAGAAACCTTACATTTCAGCAGGATAATGCACGACCGCATGTTGCAGGTCCTTTACGGGCCTTTCTGGATACAGAATATCTCTGTCTGGTGCCCTGGCCAGCACATTCTCCAGATCTCTCACGAATTGAAAACGTCTGATCAATGGTGGCCGAGCAACTGACGTCACAATACGCCAGTCACTACTCTTGATGAACTGTGGTATCGTGTTGAAGCTGCATGGCAGCACTTTGCGTGTTTGACTCAATGCCCAGGCGTATCAAGGCCGTTATTACGGCCAGAAGTGGTTGTTCTGAGTACTGATTTCTCGGGATCTATGCACCCAAATTGTGTGAAAATGTAATCACATGTCAGTTCTAGTGTAATATATGTGTCCAATGAATACCCGTTTATCATCTGCATTCCTTCTTGGTGTAGCAATTTTGATGGCCAGTAGTGTATTAAAGTACCACTCCATGCACTAATTAACAAACCGTTTTGTTGAAGTGCAATGTTCATCATTTACGAAAGTACGACCATCAGAGACTTGAGGAAAAATTTTGTCCTACTCGATGATACTGACTGCTTCAGATGAGGTACAGCACTTCCATGCTCGGGTCTATATTTACCTCAGTGCAAGGGCGCTGCTGGCTTAGAGAGATGGCTTGTCTTCTTTATCCTCTCCCATTCGTCGTTGCTATTTCCAGCGAGACTTCACTAACGTCTGTGGTATCAATGGGCGTTCCCGACCGTCGTGTGGCAACGCAAACTTAGAATAATACCACGCATGCGACCCCCAACAACGCCATGCCATACTGAAGCACTATTGTGTTCAAGCCAACCTTTGAACTAATGACAGATTTACCTTTTTCTAATGTGGAAAGCTGTCTGTTTCGCCCGAATAATATTCAGTAGTTTCGACATCCATTGTGCTGCCGCAAATTCCTAAACACGGTCTAACATTGTGCTGACTATGTCCGCTTACGCATTTTCAGTTTGCAGGTATACGTGAACGCAGCGGGTAGATAATAGTGACGATACGAGGTAGCGGTAGGAACAAGTGGCCATTATCGACGGCGTGCAACGGGGGACCGCCCTGAGGCACCGTGCAGACAACTCGATATAGGGTATCGGCCAGACGGGCCGTCGCGCGCGGCACGAAACAGAGGAAGCCGTTTGGGCCACGACGGCAACGAGCGCGTAGAATTTCTGGCAGCTCGAGTTAGCCACGAGCCCAACTTTGCGTGCTGCGCGCTCGCACGCTAACGGCCCGACCGGTCATAAGCGGAACTGACCCATGCAGGCACAACGGCTGCGATGGGGAATATTCGCCGCCCTAGATTATAGCGTAGCGCCGGCGTGTTCCGATCTTGGCGCTGGAGGAAATATTGAATAAATTCTGAGCACCGAGCCGGCCGGCTGACTACATCGTTCTCAGATCCGAAACTCCGTATTTTAGGAATGTGCATCGGTTCTCCCTGCGGTGAACGGAGCCTCTTTTCCGCAAGTTGGGCGGGCAACTGCGCAAACAGACACGGAACGGGTCAATTATGTAAACTCTGAAACCCGCGTTGTGTAGTTTTAGAACTGCGTCCTGTGTATACATTAACCGTTCTCATCCATTTCTATTAAGACGAGTGCAAAGGAAATAAAAGGCCAAGTGATGCAGTTAGGAGGTAGTACCGCAAGAAATATGTGATTTCATACAGGGTGATTCAGCTGAGCTGCTGACATCAGATATTTTCATAACAGTTTAAGGCATAGCAATTCCACCCAAGCGAGGTGGCGCAGTGAATAGACACTGGACTCGCATTCGAGAGGACGACGGTTCAATTCCGCGTCCGGCCATCCTGATTTAGGTTTTCCGTGATTTCCCTAAATCGCTCCAGGCAAATGCCGGGATGATTCCTTTCAAAGGGCACGGCCGACTTCCTTCCCCGTCCTTCCCTAATCCGATGAGACCGATGACCTCGCTGTCTGGTCTTCTTCCCCAAAAACAACCCAACCCCCATAGCAATTCTGTTTCCACACAGACCAATTGTGAGAAAATATTCACTAATCGACGTATAGTCACTTTTCGTAGCTATATTAAATTCAAAAAGATAGCCGGCCGCTGTGGCCAAGCGGTTCTAGGCGCTTTAGTCCGGAAACGCGCTGCTGCTACGGTCGCAGGTTCGAATCCTACCTCGGACATGGATGTGTTTGATGTCCGTAGGTTAGTTAGGGTTAAGTAGTTCTAAGCCTAGGGGACTGATGACCTCAGATGTTAAGGCCCGTAGTGCTTAGAGCCATTTGAACCATGTGAATCAAAAATATATCGGCATTAACCCCAGATTAATAATCAGCGTAAAATCTACGATTGCACTTATTATCTTTTCGCGGTTCCCACCAAAGTGGACACATGAGGGACACATGAATACCTTTACGGCAAACGTTGTTGTTAACAGTGGCAAAATTATTTACTGCCTCATTCCAGCAGTATGTTGACACTGGTACTCTTCTCATAAACATTACGAGACTTTAGAAACGGTGTGCTAGTTTTCTAATAGTCAGCATATTTATTTTATCGCTTAAACCGTCGACACAAGGGACGACCCATGGAGGTCGTTTTCTCCGCGCGTTGCACGAGATTGGAATAACAGAGAATTATTGTGAAGGTTGTAATGGTACTTGAATTACGTAACCATTACGGCACCACACCTGAACCTCGCGAAGTAATACTCTACTGTGTTTCTGTAAAGTAGTTAACATGTTTCTGAGACAACATTCAGATTTGATTTCATTATTGTAGAGACATTTTGATACATCGATATGTTTATGTTGCAATGATATTATTCTTATGTGTATTCTTTCTTTTGTCACTATGATCTTTGAAGTACTTTTAACTCTTGATTTTTGGGCGCGTAAGCGATTATTAGTTGTTAGAGAGTGGGACCTTGAGAAAGTCAAGTCTTGGAGTCATGTTGGAAAGACACGTATTGTAGTCAGCTTATAAAATGTGAACTTTAACAGTCAGGAAAATGTTTTCAAGTATGTTTTGTATTGTGAAGTGATGTTTTGTGTGTTACGTGATATTGCAACAAAAGCATCAAAAAGGAAGTGTAACTTAAATTCGGAGTGCTGATTACTTTTTTACATCACCATTGTCCTGCAAAAGTGTAATCTTCAAGAATGGTTTGTGAAACACATCTATAAA
This sequence comes from Schistocerca americana, assembly GCF_021461395.2. Lineage (NCBI taxonomy): Eukaryota > Metazoa > Arthropoda > Insecta > Orthoptera > Acrididae > Schistocerca > Schistocerca americana. The sequence continues at coordinate 373,539,159 of NC_060122.1, read as the reverse complement.
ACTTTTGAATATATCAGAATCAAACCTAGGCCTCTTTGCATCCGAGCATGGAATCATCACCACCTAGACTTTCCACGATTGAGCCATGATTTTACAACGAGACCAACGTGGGAAACACGAAAAGATGAGTGCCTAATTTATTCATTACTACGTGGAATGACTTTATTAACTGTGCTCTCATTACACCTACGACACAATAACTTTGTTGTCGCCCGAAAATGCAGTATTTAGCAGCGTGAGCAACACCACAATCATTATTAAATTTTGACCTTTGTTGTGGTAGGGTTGTTAGAAGGTGCTTCCATGACCCTTTGCCAGGTACTTAAATGTAATCCACGTAGATGTAGATCGAGACGTAGCTAAAGTTGATGTGCACACTGATGGGATATTGAACGTCACGAGACAGGGCATCGTCGGCACATGCGACGAGCTGCTTAACTTGATTTTGCGTTCCCAGCAATCTTCGGAGACAGCTGTCGGCCTTACTTGACTCACGAACCACACAATTTGTTTACTAAAATGGACCCGCAAATATTTCCTACATTTACGCCGCCCGAACAGGTCAAGAAGGCCGAACGGAACGGACCGGCCGCCATGTCATCCTCATACCACATGCGTCACTGGATGGGGATATCTGGGGGCACGTGGCCAGCACAGGGCTCTCTCACCCTTTTTGTAAGCTTACGAACCCGGAGTCGCCACTTCTCATCAAGTAGCTCGTCAATTTGCCTCACAGGGGCTGAGTGCACCGCGCTTGCCAACAGCGCTCGGCAGACCATCACAAATAGTTGGGTGATGGTATTTTGTCTTTTTAGTCCGTTTAATTTCATGACATAGACTTTACAACCTGATGATGAGAGCATTGTCTCTTGAAACGCGTTGTTAAAATACATGTATAAGAATCGCGGTTGAATGCAAACAGTGATAACCAGGACTATTTAGCCACCAAAGAATCCAAAGATAATGGTACCAGAAGACTTTTCACACTCGTCAGCGAGTAAATACATATGATGATAGTTATGGTTGTAATACTTTGTGTATCTCTATCATTCCCAGCTTCGATTCATCGATCAACTTCGATTCATCGAAATAAGCTATTTGAGGAACCCTTTCGCATCTTTGGGAAGTCGGTTTTGTCGACTGGCCGGTTTCGATATTTGGAAGCTACGAGGGGATCCTAATTTGCACGGTCTTCCGTCATTCGTTTCTTTCCTAAGTTCCGTTCTTGTACTGGTGAGAGCTCTGCTTTGAGAGGAAGACTGACATTGTATGTTGTCCACTGGAGTTAGTTTGGAGACTCTACGGTAATGAAGACATTGCGTAAGATCATTTCAATTACTTGTTGTGGTGAAGTTTGGTGAACTGGTTAGGTAATTTTGGAACTGCTTGCCAAATTTCTGCACAGCTTAGTCGCGATTACTCCGCGTTTAGGGGTGCGGGATTATTCTTCAGCACGGCGAAATGGAAACGCGTACGTTGCTCAGTTTTGATTAATGGAATTGTTGATAGTAACAAATGTTATATTTTCAATCCGTTGTGCTGCTGCAGATTCAAAGTTATTGCCCTCTCCTGAATTATAAAAGAATTAAAGTCCTACATATATTTCTAATTATGGTCTGTGAATATTCTCATGCATAAAAGGCACTCAATGAATTAATTTTCGAGTACCAAACATCTGTATCCATACTAATAATAAAAACAGATAAGCTGAAAGTAGCTCGGGGTATCATATAGGTTTTATTTCATTAAAAGCAGAACACTAGGAAAAAGTAGCGTAATTGAAAAAAAATAGGTTCAAATGGCTCTGAGCACTATGGGACTTATTTTCTGAGGTCATCAGTCCCCTAGAACTTAGAAATACTTAAACCTAACTAACCTAAGGACATCACACACATCGATGCCCGAGGCAGGATTCGAACCTGCGACCGTTGCGGTCGCGCAGTTCCAGACTGTAGCGCCTAGAACGGCACGGCCATTCCGGCCGGCCGTAATTTAAAGTTTTATCTAAAATCGTCTACTCAGTTTAGTTATTCGGATGTCTAATCATCACATTGTAGGACATTAAAGAACCAATAGAGGTGGTATTACTTTTTTTAGAACACCAAAGATTTAGTAGCTGGCACTGTTAGTGTTTTTAACTCAGTAGAAATTTACATCAGTGACAGAAAAAGCATTGCGACCTTGTCTTCATGAATACAAATTAACATTGACTTCACTTGTGTAGGATATAACGTTTCATTGATTTTGCCTTGTACATTAAAAACTTAACGAAATTGCTTTGCTTATTTCGATACATTTAATTCTATATCCTTTCTTGGCTAGGAAAAACGTATTATTCACTTTTCTCTTTATTTGGGTGCCTGTTCATCACTCTTTGATTTGTTTTGTTTGTGGACAAAAATCCTAGAAAACGTTCGAATCTTCCTGAATACACCGGAACAGCTAAAATACGTGGTTTCAAGAATCTAATGAAGATTGTGGGGCGAGACTGTTGTTGCACGAGAACATCAGGCTTTAACTCATTCTACGAAAACTCCTTCCAAAATCGAGGTGCCAGGTACACTGATCGCGAGCGTCAAGCGTTGTCTTGTTCCTCAGAACCCTTCACTGACAGAGGCTTAAAGTTGCCTCTCTCCAACGTAAAATCATAGAACTGGAAATTCTGACGAGAAGTTGCACAACAGTGCGAGCTTTTGTACCCTGAATCCCACTTACTCCTGACAATTTCCCATTTCCATTTCAACGTGTGCAGTTTCTGTTATAGCAGCGGGCGACCGGCGGACGTTGCACGGCAGAGAATGGAGACTCGAAACCCACCAGGCGGGGGACTCAGTGGAGGTATCGCTAACAACGATCAGACAGGACAGACGAACGAGTAGGGAACGTCAGACACTGCCACCGACCAAGACACAATGCGATGCTAGCAAGCAAGAACTGAGGTGAGAAACACGGCGAGACAACAACAACGAAAAAGCACTCAAAACAACAACAGTACGAATCTTCGCACACGGAACTGGAATGCTCTTCGACCGAGATGCACACGCGAACTGCGACGAGTATCAGTCTGCCGGGGTAGTTCCGCGCGGCCGCCTAAAATCATGACCGCGGGAAACGCGATTGGCACCGGACTTCACGTGGTATGGAGAACCGCACGCCGGAGCACAGAGGCCCCTAATGTGCATCCAGGTCCATATCCTCTGGCGCGCATTGAACTTCCGCACCTTCTAACATCGAAGTTTCCAGTGATCTTTCGTTGTACCATCATCATAAATAAAGCACAGCGTCAGATGCTGCGTGTTTCGGGTGTGGACCTTAGTGACAGTTGCTTTTCAAATGGCCAGCTCTACTTAGCTCTTTCCCATGTTAGTGAAGCAAAGATGCTCTTTGTTCATGACCCCAATGATACTGCAATATCTCTTTATATTCGATGAATTATTCTGATACAATCCTACCCTTGAATGACGTTTATTAATTTTCTATCTTCATACTCGCAGAATCCATGCGAAAAGTAGTTCATACAATAGCTATGCCATGAGCGCATAAGTATTCTTTGTAGTACTCTCTCTGGTGGTTGTTAGAAAAAAAAAGAAAGGGAGCTTCCGAGATTGTCTTCGTGCCGATTAGCCTGTGCTTTGTTTGGAAGAACTGTAATCTGATTATTGAGATTTATCACAGAAGATAACTCATATATATATATATATGGCTCCTTCATACAAAAGGTGTGTATTTGACATTTGAGAATTAATGATATTCATCGATATATTGCGTAGTTGTTAATCAGAAGGGAACTTCCGAAAGACTGGATACGAACCTGCATTTAATAATCCAAGAGCTCCATTACTTCTTAGGAAGATTAAACTTCATCAAAGCCAAATATCCGCTTGATCTGAGGTTTCCCGACTGATTATACAACGCTCCCAAAATTACGAGGCATTTTATTTGTACAGATTAGCAGACTGCCGCAAAGCACGAGCCTGCAGAGAAGAAGAATCATCGCCTGATTTCATTCCAACAAGTAAAATTTCAGAATCATTTTGAGTGTCTGAGCTGTGACTGTGTTTCCTATCATGAATGATTGATTGCTCGAACGATTTGAGACCTATATAATCACGTATATAGGAGGAAAACTCACAGTGGCGCCAGTGTGACAGGACTCTCTTGAATTGTTATATAATATACGTATTTTTGGATTCATGAAAACCAACGAGAACTAGAGGTAACTAATCCGAAGAGAGATTCGGTGCCCATAGTAAAAGATTGCTGATACCAAGAAACGATTTCATCTATTGGACAACACCGAGACTTCAGAACAAGGCCAGAGAAATCTAATTTTTTTATCCTGTAGTTAAAATAGTTTGAAATCAATTTTGAAAGAACTTTTTTCCATATAGTAGTTACACTGTAGAACTGTATATTGTGTGGTTTTCATATCTGGGCATTGAACTTTATACCATCTATGAAGTAATTTGAAAGTTAAGTGTGTCTACGACAGTAAATTTGAAATTGTATTTAGTGTCTAGAACCTGATATTGACAGTTATTAAATGGTATTGACTAGAGCGGCATTTAAAATGTCATTGAATCAGCAACGAGACGCGCAACAGCCTTCAGCTGTTTGCGCAGAAGCAGAGGCCACAGATAGCAATTCTGAGACTGTTGTGGCTAGCGGTAGCAATATAAATAATCCCGCTGGTTCAGAAAACATTCATACAACAGCTGATCAGACTGTTGTTGACACATTAGTTGTTATTATGCAACAGTTGTCTCTATTAGCCGAAGGCCAAGCGGAGGTGAAACGAGACTTATCCGTTATACAAAATGAACTCCAAAATCAATTAGCCGAAAATCAAACAGAATTACAAAATCAGTTAAGAGCAACCTTTACCGAATTAGATCAGAGATCAAATACCCAGACACATGAAATAAAAGAACAGGCAGAAAGGACCGAACAGAATCTTATTGCTCAAAGTGAGCAGGTCCGCCAACAATGCCAATAAAACAATAGTAAATTAAAAGCGGAACTAACCGAATATGTATCCGTCAAAAGTGACACGATACAAAAACAAGTAGAACAGTTTCCTCAAGTAATACAGGCTCAAGAGGACATACAGTGTTCCGTAGCTATGATACCAGAAATTATAGAATCTCAGGATAATCTAAAGAAGCAATTTGACGAAGTGAAGGAAAAACAGGAGACAGTGGAACATAGAACGAATTAACTTGCGGGTAAATTTTCAGAAATGACATTAGAGCGGCAAAATTTCCATTCGGAAACCATAGAAGAAACTGTGAAAGTAGCTTTACAGTCAATTTCAGAGAGTTCCGATTAGAATTTTTTCAACAAAGGGTTAAAAGAAGTTCGAGAACAACTTGGCGAAGAATTCTCGCGTTGGAAAGAAAATATCGAAAGATCACTAAATCTCTCGCAGGAGAATTTAGAAACAGCGAGAAGTAGGAAACAACATTTTCAATCTGTGCGTGAAATTCCGTCCACGTCAAGATCCGATGTAGACAGAACTGGAACGTCCAAAGTTAGATTCGATATAACGGATAGCCACAGGGAAGAGTACGAACAGGATGATTTTTGGAATCGTAGTACCGTTGAGGAAAAGATGATTAAACAGAGACAATTTCAAATCTTTAACCCTGACAAAAATAATGTTCATCCTGTAGTCCTTATTCGAAGTTTCAGAGGTCTATTTCCACGATCTTGGACAGAATGGCAAAAGATTAATTTTGTATCTGGATATATACAAGGATCAGGAGCATTGTGGGCATCCGAACGAACATCTTCTTGTAAATGTTACAAAGAATTTGAGCAGGCTTTTCTAGCAAAATATTGGTCTGCTGGAATACAAGAAAGACTTAGGCAGGAAGTATTATATCCTGAGCCTTTCTTATTTTGTAGAGGATCTCTAAAGAGATATTTTGAGAAATACATTAATAAATCTTTGTATTGGGATGTACCGATTCCTTTGCCGGATATACTTAGAATACTCAAGTCCAGACTACCCACCAGTATAAGGAATCAGCTGTTATATATAAATGATAAGGATATAGACTCATTTATGACTACGCTTGATCGTATTGATTTAATTGAGGAGGACAATAAAAGGGCAAGAGAAATGTCATATCAAAGAAGAGCAATAGAAGCGAATCCGAGCTGCAACTCGAGTGGTAATGGCAGTAATGGTAGCAGTAACAATAACCATAACCAACTACACTCTCCGAGGAGACTTAGCAATGGACAAAATGCAAACAATAATTATTACCATAATGGAAACTTTAGTAATGGTGCAGCGAGGGGCTGTTTTAGGAACAGTAGGAATTTTAATCGATATAATCCAATGTACGGCAACACAGGACAGTTCTACCAACACCAGCAGAACAACAACAATAATTACACGAATCAAGCAAGACAACGTAGACAGAATTCACCACAACAACCGATAATCACTGAAGTAGCTGAAGAGACAAATACCAATCGGACCAACAATCAGTCAAACTAAACATGACCACATCGTGCCCTCGAGGAGCGGTCAGGGGATCTGTTGGGGGCGAAACAGTAAAATTACAATTGTTAAGATATAATGATGGTGAGCTGTTGACTGAAGAGTTAACAAAGGATTTAATATCGTATCATAATGACAGATCGAGTGTTCCGGCATCGGAAGTATTTGTTGAAATAGAGGAAGTTCCAACGAATGTGATATTAGACACCGCCGCTTCCGCCAATGTCATCTCAGGAGCTCTTTTTCTGAGAATTATTAGGAAGAAGAAGGTACCAATATTGCCGGTACAGAACTGCAAAATCATCGGAGCTGTTGGAGCACGCTCTCCCAATGTTAAAATACAAACACAATTAAAGATGAAAATGGGAAAGGTAGCAATAAAACGAGCGTTCCTTGTAGTGGAGAAGTTATTAGTGGACTGTATTCTTGGTATTGGGAGTATGCAGGAGTACGATCGTCAGATTGATTTTTTGGAAGGAATAGTTAAATTTAGATTAAATGGAGAAGAGATAGCACTGGATTTAAATAGAAAGGAAACGGTGCATGAGAAATATTGTCGCGGTGCCATAATTCAATTAATTGACGCTACAAACGGTCGTTGGAAGGAACTTTCACAGGATTTGATACAACAGGAGAACTTTAACCAAACAACAATGATAAAAGCTAGTGAATCAAATCAGCTTACCGGAGAACAAAGTCAGCAGCTTCATTATTTGTTAAAGGCATATGAAGAGATTTTTGATGAGAAACCAGGAATTATTAAAGGGTATATTTGTCACCTACAAGTGAAGCCACATCAGACTTACTGTTACACGCACTATCCGATCCCCTGGCGTTTAAAACAATCTGTTCAAAGGGAGATAAATAGAATGTTAGAATGGAACTTGATTGAGCCATCAACTAGTCCATATTTTTCTCCGCTCTTAGTCGTTCCAAAACCTGGAGGCAACGTAAGATTAGTTCTGGATGCGAGAGAGATTAATAAAATAATAGTACCTGTAAGAACTCATCCGTAAAATATAGATGAATTAATTCAAAATTTCCAGGATGTTTCGTACTTAACTAGTGTTGATTTGAGAAGTTCGTACTGGCAGGTCCAAATGGATGAAGAATCTAGGAAATATACCGCATTTATCTATGCTGGGAGAAGTTACCAATTTAGAGTTGTCCCGTTCGGACTTAATATTAGTGCCGGAATATTTATTTCAGCGTTGGATTATGTTCTTGGACCAGAATTGCGTAGTCGTATAACTGTGTTTGTTGACGACTTATTAATAGCCACGAAAACATGGGAAGAGCATTTGCATATTTTGGAAAGGATTTTTGCTGTTTTCAAAAAAACCGGAATTATAGTAAACTTACAAAAGTCTCATTTTGCTTTACCACAAATTACGTTCTTAGGACATATGATAGATGCGAAAGGTATCCTGCCTACCGAGAAGAAGGTAAGTGCAATTCGAAATTTTCCATCACCACGGAATAAAAGACAGCTGAAGGGATTTATAGGTATGGCATCGTTCTTCCGTCGTTTCATAAAGACTGAAGCCATGAATTCTGAGGCATTAAACCGGCTTCTACGGAAGGATATGCCATGGCAATGGACTGAAGAATGTGAACTAGCTTTTCGAGACACTAAAGACCAACTCGTTAACGCATCATTATTATATCACCCTGATATGAATTGTGAGTTCTGTCTATCCATGGATTCATCGTATGTTGGATTAGGTGCTTGTCTCTTCCAAATAAGGAAAATAAAAGGGGTACCAACCTTCTGTCCGATAGCATTTGGTAGTCGAATGTTATCGCCCTGTGAAAGAGCCTATACGACCACAGAACTCGAAGCACTTGCGGTTATCTGGGCATTCAAGAAGTTTAACTATTATTTATATGGTTCGAAAACGATTCTGTATTGTGACCATCAATCACTAACCTTTTTGCAAACATGTAAATTATTACATCCTAGACTGTCACTTTGGACAATGACACTACAACAGTACCAATTTAAAATTATTCATGTGTCTGGCAACGAAAATATTATTGCGGATGCACTGTCAAGATCCCCAGAAGGTTTAACGCCGGAAATAGAATCAGTAAATACTTCGGATTTTCCAGTATTACTGTTGCAGGACAATATCTACAAGACTTATTATGTACATCTTTGTAGAGATATGGGAAATTTACAACGGAAAGACCCTCAATGGAAGAAGATAATTCAGCTAAAGGAACAACAAAATTCAAGGGCTAGTTTAGATCCTTATAAATTAGTAAATGGAGTATTATTCTTCAGTTGTGGGAAGGACAACAATCCACGGTGGTGTGTATGTATCCCGAAGGAATATGAGGAAAAATTAACTTGTTTTACCCACTTATCATGGGGACATTTTGGTGTAATTAATGTGCCAATAAAATAGGAGCATACTGTTATTTTCCGAACATTCGGAGAAAAGTGCACCAAACAATACAAAACTGTTTACTCTGTCAAAAGGCAAAACCGGATAATAGAAGTAGTAAGCATGTTCTGCATTCAATTATTCCACGAGAGCCAAGGGCGTTAATTTCGTGTGATATCTGCGGCCCTCTCCCACGATCAAGAGGAGGAGTCAAATTCATTGCTGGATTCTTTGACGTGTTTACAAAATATGTAAAACTATATCCATTAAAGTGTGCTACTGCCAGAGCTGTTGTAGTGAGATTGGTGCGTGACTATCTTCCGCATGTAGGTTTACCGAAATCCATAATTACAGATAATGCCAGAATTTTTACTGGATTTAAATAGAAGCAAACATTAACACAACTTGGTATTCGATAAATTTTGACACCATGTTACCATCCACAAGGTAGTCCAATAGAACGAGTTTTCCGAGAATTAAACCGATTTATGCGTACATACTGTCACAGTAAACAAACATCATGGGCTGATTATTTGTCAGAATTTGAACAAATATTTAATAATCTGACACATACCTCAACTAACTTTACTCCAACAGAGCTTATGTTTAGTCAGATTGAAAAGAACTTCTGGATAAACCATCTGCCAAAGTATGAAGACCAGAATTTAAAATGGGAGGAAAAGATTCGACTCGCACTTCTCAATTCAACTAAAAATGCAATACAACGGAAATTGACATACGATAAACGGATTCACCGGATTCAGACGTTTCATCTTGGAGAAAAGGTTTTATTGAGGCGACACATCCATTCCTCGAAACTGATGAAGAAATAAAGAAATCTTATTTATACCGGACCATATGTTATTGTAAATATACCAAATCCTGGATCATACTTGTTGACATACCCCGAATCGAAAAGACTAAAGGGATTATTCCCGCATAATGATATTAAGAAATTTTTTGAAGGATCGTAGATCTGTGATACCAAATATGGAGAAGAATTTAGAGTGGAATTTGACTATGAGTCGAATGTGTATATAAATATCAAGATGTTTATGTTGTCTAGAGGGTAAGAGACAGTGAGATTAGTCTTGTGATAGGTTAAGAGACAGTGAGATTACTCCTGTGATAGTTTAGCACAAAAATTTTAAGATAGGTAGAAGAATTTGTTAATTACTAGTGTTTGTAAGTGTGGGCTATGAGCAGAAGCAACAGTGATATACAATGAAAGTGCATCTACATTTCCTCAAGACACGGCACTTACGTGAGAATTGCGTGTGAAACTTGAACAGTGTGGGATATGTAGGCAAATACGCTGTGTTTATGATGTGCGCTGTTCGCGCAAGAAAACAAATTAACTGTGAAATGAAGCAACAGTCGGCAATGTCACTGTTGCAAACAATTGAAGAAACTCTATGGTTGCGCGAGAGAAAATTATTATAATTTTTAGATTTTTCATTATGCCTTCTTTACCAGGAGAATTAATTTAAGAATTTTAATTAACATTTTAAGAATAGCAGTACGTGTTTTTCATATTATGGACATCATTGTTGAAATATGTTTCCATAAATGATCATGAGAGGATGAAGAAGATTCAGCGAGTGGATGATTTGTTAAATGAACATACGTCATCATTAATGATATTTATTTGCAAGTGGATCTATAAATCAATTAATTATAAGAATAATGTAAATTTTTCAAATTAATCCTTTTGTGGAGTCAGTGTCATATGCCTATGTTTAAAATTTTTCATCAGGTGTAAACTTAAATTTTATCCTCGGACAGATTCAATACTCTACTTCCACCTGCACTATAACAAAACCAAGATAAGATTAAAAATATTTTTGAGAGGAATACGTTCGATATGAGCTACAACAAAATTTAAATGCCCACAGTCTATTTGGCAATGTTTTGGACAATCAGCAGTTGTAATGCAAAACAACTTTGGTATTGAGGACTACAAAAAAATTCGCGATTGTCGGGACTGATGGATGTTCCAGTCTAGTACAGATGGAAGAATATAAGAATCCACTCCGATTTTGAGTTCAACGATGAAATATGGACTTCGTTGCCTTAATCCACTCTCTTCCAGGGATTTATTCAGTCAGAACCTTTTCTTATTCCACTTTAAACCTGTTTCATGTTCACGTCCCTGAGCATCTGTTCCTGAGATCATCTTGCTGTTTCTACGGCACATTACCAGCTTCTATCCTGTACCATAAGCCATCGCCTGTCCTCCGTACCGCCTCAACCAAACGCTGTACGTCGCCTACACGCTGTCCGTACCCAGTGTTCCTGTTCCATCGACTACACAACAAGATCGCCGGCTACATCGTCGAAAGAAGAATTTTGAAAATTTTTTGGAGCAATATTGTAAAATTTTTTTGGCTATGAGGGACTTTTCCTTCGATCTAATCTATGGAGCTTCTATATATTTCAAAATTACTGGATTTAGGCTTTCCTATCTTCTTTAATACCTGAGCTGGGGTCTATTCTTCCGGGTTTTCTAGGGTTTCCCTGTGAAGGCCAGTTCCCAAATGGGTAGACCTTCTTCGTAATTACACCAATCTACATCTTCCCTGGTTATGTACTCGGGATGCAGGTATACCCCGATACATGTAAAAGCTACAGCTTAGGTATTCTCGTAACTTATTGTCTTAACATGTTACCCATACTCTCTATAGTAAAATTCTACTAATTCAAAATATTCCTCTTTTGCATAAACAACCCAACAATTTTTTTCTGTTAGCTCGCAAAGTGTATTATCATTAACTTTGCTCGCTGCGAGGGGCAATTGTAATATCTCTTTATATTCGATGGATTATTCTGATACAATTCTACCCTTGAATGACGTTTATTAATTTTCTATCTTCATACTCGCAGAATCCATGCGAAAAGTAGTTCATACAATAGCTATGCCATGAGCGCATAAGTGTTCTTTGTAGTACTCTCTCTGGTGGTTGTTAGAAAAAAAAGAAAGGGAGCTTCCGAGATTGGCTTCGTGCCGATTAGCCTGTGCTTTGTTTGGAAGAACTGTAATCTGATTATTGAGATTTATCACAGAAGATAACTCATACGAAATTGTACGATTAAAAGTGAAACATATATATATAGCTCCTTCATACACAAGGTGTGTATTTAATGATATTCATCGATATATTGCGTAGTTTTTAATCAGAAGGGAACTTCCGAAAGACTGGATACGAACCTGAATTTAATAATCCAAGAGCTCCATTACTTCTTCGGAAGGTTAAACTTCATCAAAGCCAAATATCCGCTTGATCTGAGGTTTCCCGACTGATTATACAACGCTCCTAAAATTACGAGGCATTTTATTTGTACAGATTAGCAGATTGCCGCAAAGCACGAGCCTGCAGAGAAGAAGAATCATCGCCTGATTTCATTCTAACAAGTAAAATTTCAGAATCATTTTGAGTGACTGGGCTATGACTGTGTTTCCTATCATGAATGATTGATTGCTCGAACGAATTGAGAGCTATGTAATCACGTAGATAGGAGGAAAAATTACAATACTACATCAAACGTTGTTTACAAAGAAGCTTTAAAAGTCAAAAATAAATTCCGCGCTTACTAAGTCTCGGACACGATTATAAATAAATATCTGGAAAACGACATGCTTCTCCGGAAGTTAGGCTTCTCTTACCCCAAAATTAGGTTTCGGATGCAGAAAGGTAGGGTACCATGGCAATTTCGGCGATCGATGATTATTAAATGTGCTGCGGAGCGATCTGGCTTCCATATTAGCTGGAAATGGTATTGTTTTGTGTTGAGTGTCAATGAACACATGCTTGAGTTTCAATCTCCAGCTGTGTACCTAACGGCATCCAGGGCAGAATATTAGGTTCTCAGTGTTTCATACATCACTGAGCGAATTTAAAAATTTAAAATGAAGTCGTAATCCCCTCACTAATAGATTTAATTTTATGTTAAAGATTTAGCACACTAAAGCAAGTATTACAGTTAGAAACTGCACACATCAGGCAATGTAACACACCACGCGCAAATACCCAGATTATATTCACCCAGTATTTCAGAATGAGAGCACGTATGGATTTCCAAAAACCTTTACCGTAAATTCGAACCTTCTCTAACAGACACTCCTGCCACCAAATGAAACGAACAAGTTTACCACTTACTACATTTTCGCTGTTCACATTGCAAAACTTCAACATAAGGCGTGACCTTTTAATTTCTTATTTCTTTGCTTCTGTATTCGCATCACATTTTTCGGAGAGTATCTACATGTATCTCCCGGTATCTAACTGCAAAATTGTATCATTGTACAACGCGTAGTTCAGGAAGTAGTACTTCATAAACACTAAAGTGAATGAAAAACTGCATTTTGTTTCAGACACAGCGCAAATCACCCAGACTAGATTAATCCATAGTTTAATAACGAGAATACTATACGACTTCCGACAAACTTTAAACATACTTTCAAATGTTTTCTAATTTTGTTCTCGGTTACATGCTTCACGTCAAATATTTATTGCATTACCTCATTTATAACATTAATGAGAAGTTTGAAGCTGTTTCGTAGATAACGTACATTCTGTAAAGAATCAGGGATTTACTGGTATCGTCTACGCTATTGGCCGGTACGGTCGCAGGTTCGAATCCTGCCTCGGGCATGGATGTGTGTGATGTCCTTAGGTTAGTTAGGTTTAAGTAGTTCTAAGTTCTAGGGGACTGATGACCTTAGCAGTTAAGTCCGATAGTGCTCAGAGCCATTTGAACCATTCTACGCTATTCTAAGGAAACAACACATGACCTTACTCTGAATGATCATCCCCGTGAAATCACGTCCGTTGTTCTGACCACCTTGTTCACTACATGGAAGGAATTTATCATGAATAGGAAGAAAAACCACCTTCAGTGAAATCGTGTAGCATCAATAATAAGTCACTAGACGCAGAGAAATCGATACATTATACGATATACAGGATCATCAGCAATAGTGTGGAAAGATTCTGAGGTTGTTGCAAGATAGGTTGTGCTGACAATTGTTAAGAAAAAAATCCGATACGTTGCGCCGTTTCCGAATAAAAGAGCAATGGCGTTAGCCAAACAGGCCGTTGCACGCAAATTCAAGTGGGCCGCCAGGGACGGGGTCGCTAAACGTGTTCTTCGTTTGCCTTCGTAAAACCGAACAACAGAGCGATAAAAAAATTGGATATGGGAAGATAGTAAGGACCTAACCTGATCCAAAGGCCGAGCAGTCTCGCATTTTATGAGGACAACTGACACTTATTGTACCTGAAAGGCCGCTTGAATTTGCTCGCGTAACGGCCTCATTGACTAATTCCAATTCCAATTAATTAGGAAACTGCACAACATATCGATGTTTCTTCTTAACAATTATTTTTTCAGTACAACCTTTTATGCAACACTGACCAGCTTTTCAGACTGTATCTAACAACTCAGTATTTAGTATTCAGTGAAATGTAAGGCGCTGTCATCCACTGTGTAAAGCAAATTCCGAAAACTAATCCACTCGGAGGTTTTTGATTAGTTATTGCTTATAAGCTACCTCCCGTATAGCTCCATGTGTATCGCTGCAAACATCTAGTGCACCTACGTCCATACGAAGTCGAAATTAGAAACAAACAGAAATCAAGGAAAATAAATTTAAAAAGAATGAAAGAAAATCAGATCGATTCATGATAGTCTCCATTTTCCTTTATATTAAGTAAAAGACGGGAATTGAAGCCAATGAAATATACGTATGGTTACTGGGAACAGCTCTACAATGATAAATCCAGGAACTTTTGTGTCGATTGGAGCAATACAACTGGAAACTGTAAAGCACTATCACAGCAGTGAGAGCGGTTAGTGTATCAGTGAATGAAAAACGGTGTGGGCAAGTAACCCTGGGCGCAATAGTTCCAAACAGGCACCGAAAGCCGTCCTAAGGCGGTTAATGAATAACAGATGTAGTAGCTGAAAGACCAGTGTATCTGTCATAAGTCCTCTAGCTTTTATTAATTTCATTTGTGGCGCTTATCTAATAATGAAGTAGTGATCCGTGACAATCTTTGCACAATACACTATTATGTTGTACTAGTAATTGATAAAATATCTGCATATATAGTTCTTAATCAACTACGGAAAGGTACCATATTGCAACGTGATCAAAAGTGCCTTTCTTCGTCGGTCGTGACAGATTTTCAATTGAAGAGTAGTACCGTTATAACTCATGCTCTGTCTCAGTTTACTTTCTATCTATATTAGCATTCTCGTAGTGTACTTTCCATTTATATTAGCAGTGTCGACTTACAGCAATGCGAAAACCATTCAAAAAAGTTGGGGCCACACCCATTTTAAAGAGCAACGTAAGCGAGAGCCAGATGGAGGCTGCTAAAAGTTCATACACTATCAGAAAGCATAAAACCGCATGAAGAGCTTATGCTCCACGCATTACAAAAATTTTTGTCATAACATCTTACTTTCATTCTGAGTAGGACGTTACCCTAACTCTCGATTAAAGCTATACATAGTTGCTTCTCTTGCCCATTATATCCACAACATCGATTCGTACTGGTTAACTTCGTGCCCGGTGTAAACGCAATGTTGCAGTTTAACTTCTCGCCCCAGTCCACTCAATTAAGCCTGATTTACTGCCGATACTCCCAACGACGGTCGCTAACATCTGACCTGTTGATGTGAAATCCATCTGTTGCCGCTGACGCAGATCTCCTGTATTAACCATTACTGTGCACAGTACGTGCTATAATCCAAGGCAAAACTGTTTTTAGATGAGATACCTTCACGCAGGAAATGTGAACGTGCGCGAACGAGACTTTGGCCGGAAATGTAGCTTTGTTGAAATTTAATGGTTGGTCGAGGACAAATCTCAGTGCTAACAAGAGATAAGTCACTCATATGCAGAGAACATTCAAATATATCTTCGGATTTCAGTACGGCTTAGCTAGTAAGACTAGAAACTCTATATTCTATTACGTTTATTCCGTTGTTAATTGCGGGAAATTAAAAGCAAATGTTCATTGAATTCAATAAGTTCAGACGTAGTTTTATTTTTCTGTTTATAAAATTTTGAAAAAATATCGGTAATATGGTGCTGTGTATCCACTGGACCGGACAGCCTAGTAGGATATCGACAACAGACTCTGAGGCACCGTTAACTGTGTCAGCTGCTCCCAACTTCACATCAACCACGCATTCTACAAACATAATACTGAAATGATATGGACTAAGCTTCCAAAAAAACACTTTAATTAAAAGAATAAAAATTCTACAACTCCATGATCAGCGTACACTGCAACTCTATAACAGTCCTGGTAGCCACTACGTGCAATTAAACAACGCGGTCTCTACCCTGTTATAAACACTGTTGAGGAGTCTCAGTTACTCCTTGGTCCGATGCACGCTGTGGCTATAGCTGTAGCGGCTGTTGCCGTGGGCACACTCGAAGACTGTTCGTTGTGGATGGCTCTGTCAAACTCTCCACTGGATAATACACGTTCGGCTAAGCCGCGGGGCCCGACTTCTATAATAGCGCGGACTAATACTACAGTTCCTCGCCGCTCGATAACTGTCAAACTCACGACTGAATAACACACACTCGGCTAAGCCACGGGGCGAGAGTGATACTGCAGCTACTTCCTGTGGGTTGCTGGTGATCAGTGACGCGCAATGTAGTCCCTCGCCATAGGCGACTATACGGAGAGCCGTTGGGTACTGGCATACTAATTTCGCCTGGTGCTTATGCGGACCCGCTTACATCTCGTGACTGAAGGGTAGCCTAAGCGAAAGGGGTTGCAACTCAGAGACAATACACTACTTTGAAGCGCCACAGAAACTGGCATAGGCATGCGTATGCAAATACAGAGGTATGTAAGCTGGCAGAAAACGGCGCTGCGGTCGGCAACGTCTATATAAGACAAAAAGTGTCTGGCACAGTTGTTAGATCGGTTACTGCTGCAACATAGGCAGGTTATTAAGATTTAGGCGAGTTTGAACGTGGTGTTATAGTCAGCGCACGAGCGATGGGACACAGCATCTCCGAGGTGGAGATGAAGTGGGGCTTTTCCCGTACGACCACTCCACGAGTGTACCGTGAATATCAGGAATTGGGTAAGCATAAAATCTCCGATATCGCTGTAGCTGGAAAAAGATTCTGCAAGAACTGGACCAACGACGACTGAAGATAATCCATCAACGTGACAGAAGCGCAACCCTTCCGCAAATTGCTTCAGGTTTCAATGCTGGGCCATTAACAAGTGTCAGTGTGCGAACCATTCAACGAAACATCATCGATATAGGTTTTCGGACCCGAAGGCCCACTCGTGTACCCTTGATGACTGGACGACACAAAGCTTTACACCTCGCCTGGATCCGTCAACACTGACACTAGACTGTCGATTACTGGAAACGTGTTGCCAAGTCGGACGAGTCTCATTTCAAATTGTATCGAGCGGATGGACGTGTACGGGTATGGAGACAACCTCATGAATCCATGGGCCCTGCGTGTGAGGAGGAAACTGTTCAATCTGGTGGAGGCTCTGTAATGGCGTTCGGCATATGGAGTTGGGGTGAAATGCGACACGTACGTAAGCACCCGTTCTGATAACCTGCATCCATTCATGCCTGTCGTGCATTTCGGCGGACTTGGGCAATTCCAGCAGGGCAATGCTCCACCCCACGGGTCCAGAATTGCTACACAGTGGCTCTAGGAACACGCTTCTGGCTACCAAACACCCTAGAAATGAACATTATTGAACATATCTGGGATGCCTTGCAACGTCCTGTTCAGAAGAGATCTACACGCTGTCGTACTCTTACGGATTTATGGACATCCCTGCAGGATCCATGGTATTAGTTGCCTCCAGCACTACTCAGACATTAGTCGACCCCGTGCCACGTCGTGTTGTGGCCTTTCTGTGTGCTTGCGGGAGCCCTACAATATATTACGAAGGTGTAACAGTGTCTTTGGCTCTTCAGTGTATATATGGTACAACACTGGTTTCTGAAGGCGGCATCCTTTGATCCCGTTTGTGTTACTACGTATTTATTTTATTATTTGCCCCTATTGTAGATTTCTGTTTGCTTCAAGCGAAGGAACGCACCGTGCGTATAATTCCAGTACAGGTCCGAAAATGGATGGCGACATTTTTAACGTAATTAACAATTGACACTGGGCTACACAAAGAAAGAAGAAAAACTGCAACGTAATCAGCGTTGATGATAGTAAAACTATCTAAGTAGAAATAGATTAATTTACGACCACAAAATCAGACAAAATTATTTTTGTTTTGTTTTAATGTAACTGTTTTAATGTGATATACACAGAAATACTTTAAGGGCCATAGTTTAAGGACAGTTAATTAATTTTATCATATTTTAACGAATAAGTCATTAAGACACATGATTTACTTTTGCCTAGCGTTTTTCAGTATGTTCTCAAGACACGAGAGAGAGAGAGAGAGAAACGGAGAGAGAGAAGGAATTCTCTATGAATGATTTTGACACTAACTTCTTTTTTGTCATTTTTTCTACTTTTCACTCTCTAATCCAGTGAGCAGAGCTGACCGTATGGCATCCGGTCCGTTAAAGAGCCATGACTGTTTTCAACTGCTTGATCCAGCAGTCTTGAGCACAGGGAATCCAATTCGGAATATGTGGCAGGGGTCGTCCTGGCTTCGCCCGATTACCTAGAGAAACCTCTCAAGAGCCTCGGGGTTTTTATTGGTGGACAATGTTGTCAACCGTCCCAAATGAAAAACGAAATTTAGTTGTAGGTGTAGTACGTGTGTTGTGTGTGCTGAGTGTGATGTGCGCTCTATCACTTTACTCGTAAAATTTCAACATAATGTCTGCGCGCGTCATAGAGTTTCCATTCTATGATGGATAGTTCTATTGAGGTACAATAAGCGCTTAGGACCAGCCGAGTAACAGCAACCTAAAACTTCCGTAAATTTCGTTCAGACGTCCCGTCTAAAAGTGACTTCCCTTTTTGAACGAATATCCTTTTACCGTAGTAATGTTAGGGATTTCACGAAGTAATCTACACGTGTCGTCCCACGCCAATCCATAGCACAACAAGAGTGGTGCATTGTCAGAAGAGAGTACATGTTGCGGGTTTCCTGCAGACACAGCTCTGCTGCAGTACAGATTGCACACCACGCGAGTGAAATGATGTGGCAATTGGAAACGTACTCCAAAGTTGATGGGTACAGGGGACAGTATGATTTTCGTTGACGTAACGTCTGAATAGCACACAGCTTCACCGTGAAAATCTGGCGTTTTGTGCACCCATACAGTATCTTCTCCAGCCGTTGCGAAGTGTTGCCAGCAATTTCTCCAATGCCGCACAGACGTGGGTGATTCTGGCCAGAAATTTCCAGATCTTCCACCACGAGATTAGTATCTTTTCAGCAATCTCAAGGAACATTTGGAGGAAATAGATCTTGCAACCATGTGGACACCAGTTCTCGAAGGCTCCATAATCAGGGAGCGGGTTTGTATCGCCGAAGAATTACTAGAACGTTCCGACCGTTGTTTACAGTGAGCCGAGAGCTCAACATGTGCAAGAATTTGTATCACCTTCTTTCACAGCACTATTTAAATTTGTGACGAGCCCTGGGACGTTTTCCTGGGATGGTAGACGGACGCCACCAGGTCGTCCAGTGTGGAAGTGGTGGTCAGTCGGTATCGCTTGCCACGCTGGGAGTAGCGGACCTTACGAATAGCCACTGATCTCATACGTGGTGTATACATACGTTGGACAGATTGGTTTTCCTGGAGTTGTTGGAAGCAGGAGAGTGCACTTACAGATTTAGTCAGGTGAGGCCAATGGTGGTTGTGTTCCAAGAAATCCCTAGGTGGTTGCGGAGTGCCGTGAGCTGTGCGCGTCAGGCAGAGGTTGTCCGCTGAAAAGCAGACTAGTCCTCCTGCGTGGGAAGGCAGTCCGCGTGGTTCTCCGGAGCACAATGATATCTCTCCTTGGAAACAGTAGTAGTGGTGTTTCAACAGTTACGTGAGTTTGGTGTTTCGGATACGAACTTCTATTGTCGCATGCAAACCGCCTCGTAAAAGTCGAATGCAATCCCCGTGGTAACTCAGTCGCTAACTCCGTTTCTTGATTAGTGTGCACTCTCTGCTGTTGATTGACGCCGTTGATTTACGAACGATAGTACCAGGAATCAGTAGTATTTCTCCAATGCGGTGGCTGTGAGTTTTATGTAGGCTGTGGGTGGATGAAAAGGTGCCCTGAATGCTGCACAAGGGGAAGTTTTTTGCCTCCGTCTGTTGCCTGGGCGAGGCCCATTGCGGTAGATTTTTTATTGTACATGTTAGCTTGTTTTTTCGATTCGATATGTAATTTCATCAGAAATAAGAATTTTTAAGACCGAGTTTAGTACACTTGAAGATGGAAAAAGTAGTTATGGTCGTTGTCTGGGTGTCGCTGCTTGGTCTATTGCAGTTGCTCAGTCTTTGGTGAAATCTTGTCAATCTGTGCGGGTTGGTAGTCACCCAAGGCATATGTTAGTCTGTGCGGTATACTCGCCATGTTTTTTTCCAACTGGATGTTAAGGTATAGCCACTGAAGCGCGAACAGCGTTAGTAGCTTGACCACTACCTAGTTTCGACTCCTCTGTCAAATTTAGTCATTGGCGTAAGTACCAACGCTGTTCGCCAGTGATCAACCATTTGCGCTTCTATGGTATTTCTTAAGAGGTGTTCTTCAAATGGTTCAAATGGCTCTGAGCACTATGGGACTTAGCATCTGAGGTCATCAGTCCCCTAGAACTTAGAACTACGTAAACCTAACCAAACAAAGGATATCACACACATCCATGCCCGAGGCAGGATTCGAACCAGCGACCGTAGCAGTCGCGCGGTTCTGGACTGATGCGCCTAGAACCGCTTGGCCACCGTGGGCGGCCAGGTGTTCTTCCTTAACAATTATCCAACCTACACTAAAATCTGGAAAGACAGAGGTAATGCGCATACCTAACTACAATAAAATTAATATCACAGGCTAGTGCCGCCTACGAACAGGTGGGTTAGCGCCCAACTGTCCAAGTAAAACTTAGTATTAATGTCTATCGCCGTTGCTATGCTCAGTATTCAGATAAGAACCATTTCAAGCGCGCTATAAAATAAGCATTAGCTGCGTCGAAGGGTGACAAAGGACTGTTGGTAGAGCATGATATTATCAGAACTCTAGTTACTGGAGGCATAGTGTAACTTTTGTGTGTGAACTAACCTTGTCGTAATGTTGAGCAGTAGTCACTTTTTCTGGTCTAGTGTTGACATGTGTTGATTGCCGGTTTTTGTTACATTGTGACAGGTTTGTTTCTTTGTGCAGTAGTTCGTGCCAGTTGTCAAAATTCTGGAAGATTCCGCTGTCAACCGAGGTTAGAGTTAACTTATTCACAGTAGACGTTTTAGGGAAGTTGCTGGTTTTGTAAGGAAATCGCAAAATTTTATTAACACACAGGGAAATGTTCTACAATGGATGCTTTCTGCCATGTTGGCCTATTTAATGTTTAAATTGTGCAATCTGCCGCAGTTGCAACCTTGCCGTAAGCAGTATCCCAATTATACGGTTCTCTGATCCAGAGGAAACAGTTTCTCGTGTCTGGTTGCTTTCCACTCCAGCAGTGTCGCCTGTCACCAACTCGTGGGAAGTGGGAAACAGGTGTACAAAGACGCTGCCGGATTTACTTGCTATTACAGTTTGAAACAAAAGAACTAATGAGCTCAGTAAAAACAGTATCACCTACCTGTGTCACTTTGAAGTGTAGAGCATCATTCACTAAAAGTTGCTTGATCTGCTATAATAATGTGGAACTTAATTGTTAAAGCCCCTTCTTACTAAAATGCCAATGATAACAGTACGCTGTTCGCTTGCTAAGAGCGGCTTAGAAATTACTTAACGCCACTTCTGTTAATTTTCTACAGCAGCCAGCATATAACTTCCACAGGGAGTGTCCATGAAACACAAACATCAGAAAACGTTTTGCATCACCTCGGTTCCGAGGATTATGGAACCTGTACAGAAAATTGGAATGGAGATCAACACAAACTTCATTTCCGCTCTTTTTATTGCTCATGAAAACCACACATTGCATGTTGTACCACCAAACAGCGAGACCATCAGAGGTGGTGGTCCAGATTGCAGTACACACCAGTACCTCTGATACACAGCAGCACGTCCTCTTACACTGATGCATGTCTGTATTCGTCGTGGCGTACTATCCAAAACTTCATCAAGTCACTTCATCAGATTGTCCCACTCCTCAACGGCGATTCGGCGTAGAAAGCCTCAGAGTGGTTGGTGGGTCACATGGTCCATAAACAGCCCTTTTCATTCTACCCCACGCATGTGCGATAGGGTTCTTGTCTGGAGAACATGCTGGGCACTCTTGTCGAGCGATGTCGTAATCATGAAGGAAGTCATTCACAAGATGTGCACGATGGGAGCGCGAGTTGTCGTCCATGAAGACGAATGCCTCGCTAATATGCTGCCGATGTGGTTGCACTGTAGATCGGAGGATGGCATTCACGAATCGTACAGCCGTCACGGCGCCTTGCATGACCACCAGCGGCGTACGTCGGACCAACATAACGTCATTCCAAAACAGCAGGGAACTTCCACCTTGCTGCACTCCCTGGCCAGTGTGTCTAAGGCGTTCAGCCTGACCGGGTTGCTTTCAAACACGTCTCCGACGATTGTCTGGTTGAAAGCATATGCGACACTCGTCGGTGAAAAGAACGTGATGCCAATCCTGAGCGGTCCATTCGGCATGTTGTTGGGCCCATATGAACCGCGCAGCATGGTGTCGTGATTGCAAAGATTGACCTGCCCATGGACGTTGGAAGTGAAGTTGCGCATCATACAGAGTGCTGAACACATTTTTAGTCGTAAAGACGACATCCTGTGGCTGCACGAAAAGCATTATTCAACATGGTGGTGTTGCTGTCAAGGTTTCTCCGAGTCATTATTCATAGGTAGCGGTCATCCACTGCAGTAGTAGCCCTTGGGCGGCCTGAGCGAGGCATGTCATCGACAGTTACTCTGTATCTCCTCTGTGTCCGAACAATATCGCTTTGGTTCACTCCAAGACGCGTGGACACTTCCCTTGTTGAGAGTCCTTCCTGACACAAAGTAACAATACGGGCGCGATCGAACCGAGGTACTGACCGTCTAGGGGTGGATGAACTACAGACAACACGAGCCGTGTACTTCTTTCCTGTTGGAATGACTGGAACTGATCGGCTGTCGGACCCCCTCCGTCTAATAGGTGCTGCTCATGCGTGGTTGTTTACATCCTTGGGCGGGGTTTAGTGACATCTCTGAACAGTTAAAGGGACTGTGTCTGTGATACAATATCCACTGTCAACGTCTGTCTGCAGGAGTTCTGGGAACCGGGGTGATGCAAAACTATTTTTGATGTGAATAGAACTGACCTCAAGCGACGCACCATGTTGGTGAAACTCCCGTTCCGTGAACTCTAGCAATCAGAGGAATAGTAAGAGTATCCATTATACTCGGTGACACATATCGTTTATAATGCGTAAATTATCTTCGTGTTTTTTTGATGATGAACGTATGTTCTATCATAACCTGTAGAGGCTGTCGTCTGAAGATTCCATAAGTAAGAACAACAGTCCAGTGTTAGTCATTGTGGCTCCATTGCGTAGTTACCTTTTAGTAGACTTGACATTATCCCTGTTGTCAAAGGCTCTTATCAACGTGCACTGAGCGAAAAAAATAAGTGAAATAACCAGAAGACATGGTCAGATTTCAGTGCAAAACGTACGCATCGTTGGCAGGTAGGAACTGATAAGATTCGCAGTTCCCGGTGACACTAAGTACGGCTTTGAGAACCCATTAGTGTTGTCCATATGTAGCGTATTTACGAGGCCTGAGGGTGTATGTATGGGGTGTGAACAGCGTCAGATGATCATAGATCGCTGTGATGGACAAGGAGAAGCCGCTACTCGAGTGGGATAGCGTTATCAGCACCTGACAGAGTATGTGGCTCCGTAAAATTTCCCGACATAATAACTGTTTGTGTTCATGTCAGGTCTCCACCCGGAACATATCATCGTCTTGGTCTTGGTCTTGGTGTACAGGAGGGATGATTGGATATTAGCACATGATGTTTATCGTAAGCTCACGCATACGAATCGATGTCTTCATGCATCAAGCTGTCATCCATCGTACCAACGAAACGTGGTCCTACGTACATCAGTAAAAAGAGCTGTCGCCGTCTCAGTTGCAGGTTGTTTGACACACGTACTGGATAATCTAAAAGCTTTGTTTAAGCAGAATGGCTATACTGACAATCCTGCGCTACAGATTGGACCATATCGGGAACCAACAAATAATACAAGCAAATAGGTGACATTCCTCACTTTTTCGGGGAGCATATCCTCAAAAATAGTGAGAATCTTAAAGAAATTTGATATTAAAAGTGTATTACGTCCGCCAGATAAGATCAGAGCTCTGCTGGGCACAGTGAAGGATGATTTAGGTTTGAGAAAGCCCGGGGTCTACAAGATTACCTGTCAGTGCGGGAAAGCCTATATTGGACAAACGATTCGTACGGTCCAGATCGTTGCGTGGAGCATCATCGGCACACGTGTTTATTTCAGCCAGAAAAATTTGCGGTGGCGGAACATTTTCTTGATGAAGAACATAAAATGTTGTACTATGAGACACAAGTGATTGCCCCTGCGTTGCGGTATTGGAACTGCGTAGTGACAGCAGCCACTGAAATCCGGCTATTGAACAATATTGTAAACAGAGATAAGGGGTATCCTTTAAGTAAGAGTTGGAACCCTGTTCTCTTTGACATTAAGAGACAACTGTGTTTGCTTTGGTCGCCAAAACCTGTCAACTTTCACCACCGCTGCGATGTTGTGCTTGTCGCTGGAGGGCAGTCATGTTCGCGCATGTGCGGTGGACCAGCGGTCGGTGTACAAAGGAGCCTCTGCGGCATGTTTGATTTCATTTCCTGCGGGATAGAGCGACTGCCTACTCACCTGAAGATGGTGGCCATGTGGACAGCCGAAATGTTGTGTCCGGCTGGACACCCGACATGAATACATCCTGACGGTGTATCATAGACTCTTACAGTTGGCCCCCATATGGCCCGCCGGTTCAATCGTGCAATACCTAGATCTGCAGGGCATTTATATGTGATAGGGGCAACAAAATGGCTACTCACGTTTGTGTGTAGAATGTATGTATGAGTCGGGAGAGATACCATCTGACTTTCGGAGAAACATCATCCACACAGTTCCGAAGAATGTAAGGGCTGACAAGTGCGAGAATTATCGCACAACCAGCTTAACAGCTCATGCATACAAGTTGCTGACAAGGCTAATATACGGAAGAATGGAAAAGAAAATTGAGGAAGTATTAGATGACGATTAATTTTGCTTTTGGAAAGGTAAAGGCATCAGGGAGGCAGTTCTGACGCAGTGGTTGATAATGGAAGCAAGACTAAAGAAAAATCAGGACACGTTCATAGGATTTGTCGACCTGGAAAAAGCGTTCGACAAAGTAAAGTAGTGCAAGATGTTCGAAATGCTGAGAAAAATAGGGGTAAGCTACATCGAATAATAAGAGTGGGCGACCAAGAATGAAGTGCTCGGATTAATATTGATGTAAGACAAGATTGTAGTCTTTCGCCCCTACTATTCAATCTGTACATGGAAGAAGCATTTCATCTTGAATTTTAATTCCATTCCTGAACTTTTCTTTTATTTCCCGCATCGCTTCCTTGATGTACAGATTGAACTGTAGGGGCGAAAGGCTGCATTCCTATCTTACACCGTTTTTAATCCGAGCACTTCGTTCTTCGTCGTCCACTCTTCAGGAGAGGAATTAAAATTCAAGATGAAAGGATATCAATGACACGATTGATTGATGACACTGTTATCGTGAGTGAAAGTGGAGAAGAATTACTTGATCTGCTGAATGGAATGAACAATCTAATGAGTACACAATATGGGTTGAGAGTAAACCGAACAAAGACGAAATTAATGAGAAGTAGCAGAAATGAGAACAACGAGAAACTTAACATCGGGATTGATGGTCACGAAGTCGATAAAGTTAAGGAATTATACTACCTAGGCAACAGAATACCAAATGGACGGAGCAAGGAGGATATCAAAAGAAGACTAGTTCTGGCAAAAATGTCATTCCTGGCCAAGTGAAGTCCGCTAGTATGAAACAGGGGCCTTATTTTGAGGAAGAAATTTCTGAGAACGTACGTGTGAAGCACAGCATTGTGTGGTTGTGAATCAGGGACTGTGGGAAAACCAGAACACAAGAGAGTCGAAGAATTTTAAATTTAGTGCTACAGAAGAATGCTGAAAATTATGTGGACTGGTAAGATAAAGAATGAGGAGGTTCTGCGCAGAATCGGAGAAGACAGGAATATGTGGAAAGCACTGACAAAGGAGAAGGGACAGGATGATACGACATCTGTTAAGACATCAGGGAATGACTACCATGATACTAGAGGGATGATGATGATGATTATTATTATTATTATTATTATTATTATTATTATTATTATTATTATTGGCTTGCCGGGCTCGCAACTATACGGTCATCAGCTCCCACACAAATTACCAATCTTTACACAGTCCAGTTTTAGCCACTTTCACGAATGATGATGAAATAATGAGGACAACACACACACACACACACAGTCCCCACCCAGAGAAAATCCCCAACCCCGCGGGAATCGAATCCGGGACCCCGGGTCCGAGAGGCAGCAACGCTAGCCGCTAGACCACGAGCTACGGACGGTACTAGAGGGAGCTGCAGAGGACAGAAACTGTAGAGGAAGACAGAGATTGGAATAGAGCCAGCAGGTAACTGAGGGCCTAGGCTGCAAATCCCATTATGAGATGGAGAGGTTTGCACAGGAGTGGAATTCGTGACGAGCCGCACGAAACCAGTCAAATGACTGATGACTTTTAAAAAAAAGGGTACCAGAATGCATGGGAACGTGAGGACAGGTATACGTGTTCTTAAGGTTCGGGTTGACCACGTTTGATCCCCGTATTACGCACCACAAACATCGTAGTATCGTCACAAAAGCGCCTGCCATTCGAGAACAAGTACGTTCTGTGTCACACCGCACACCTTGTCAGATACTAGCAGCAGCTAGGGCATTGCCGTCTCACGTGTAGGTTGCCGTTAACACTACAACGAAAAAGTAACCACGTGTCGTGATGGGGAAGAAAAGACTACTGGTGAATGGCGGCGTCTCATTGTGTTCAGCGATAAGTCGCAGTTATTTTCTGCCCCTGACGACCATCACCGGCGAGTTACCCTTGGCGTCGTGAAGGCGGGGGAAGCTATGAGGGATGATTTCGGGTAACGGCCCATAGTGGTTAGGGATGGCGGTTTTCGCTGAAACAGCCTGTTTTCGATGTATTTATTTTTTTCAATGTTGGTTTAACCAGATTGGTAAAAGAACTGAAGACTTCCGGTTTCTGAAATAACCGATTTTCAGTTTTTATTCCTATTATTTCCTGTAATAAACGTAGAAATCGAACTGAGACTAAAGAAATTTGACACCCTCAATTTTAAGATAAATGAAATCAAAATATTAAATTAAACAGTCAAGTGAAAGTTAGTCCGTCCATTTCTCAAGAAGTGATAAGTGGGTGACTACTACAAAAAATCACCAGTATTCTTCTTTTGATTCTAAATTTTTGAAGTTCTGCTCAAAAATAAAGTTGTAGTCGGGGATTATACCACTGTTTGGACATTACCAACAGTTACTGCTAAAGGGTGAAAAATTAGGCTGAAAATGCTATTTTTCGTATTAATCTGTCTGTTTTCAAGGGCACAGGCAGCTAAAGATATGTGATGTAGATACAGACAGCGAATCAGCCACTTCCTATTTTTATTTTAACTGTGTATGAGCTGTTACGTTATCTCCTTATATTATATCGCAAGTTTGTTGCAGCTCCTCCAGTTTTTCTCTCTTTTGAAGCAAATGGACCATAGTGCTTTACTGATACCGCACGTTGTAACATACTTCCAAACTTGGGATCGTGTCAAACTGCAACACAACTAACGTCCGATGACGAGAGGGGGATGTGTCGAAACATGCACAGGCCGACGCAGTCTCTGTCACTCTGAAAAAAGCCACACTGCACATCTTAACAGATGTCTTAATGCCACGTCGTTCATGTAAAGCGCAATATTTTCATCAACAACCCAGGTGACAAAAAAGTTACAGGTAATAAATTGCCGCTCTGAATGCATTGTTGATAAACGTGTTTCTGTATACTTAATGATTCTAGAAAGGTTTAATGCGACAAATGGCTATCTATGTTTGTGCAACTTTTATGTGTAAGCTGTCACTGTAAAATTGTCCGTAAATTAACTGTGCATATGGCATCTTTGGCTGGGAGTCCCCTTCCGGGGATTCCGGCTGCCAGGCGCAAGTATTTTTATTTGACGTCACCTTGAGCCTCGACGATGATGGAATGATGACAACCCACACACCCAGCCCCGAGCGGGGAAAATCCCCCACTCGGCTGGGAATCGAACCCGCTGCCCCATCATCGAGAGTCATCAACGCTAATCACAGGGCGACGACATGCTGACAGTCTTACAGATAACCAATATGATTGCTAGTAGCCTTGCAAGATGGAACCAAGAATCCGATAACAAATATAGATCTAAAGCCATTAATCTGGACTGTACCTATGAAGGAATGATGCTGTAAACTCTTGATTGTTCAGAGACTTTACACTGAATCTTGTGATGTAGGTCGATATTACATTTTCAATGTCTCATCTCACTGACTCCATACTCTATATCTCGTTGTGTGTTCTCTGATCGCATCATGTCAACACTTGCATTATTTACACACTCCTCTATAATATGATCCGCATATTGTAACCTTTGACTATAGATTCCACTTTTGGGATGACATTTCTGTATAATTAATTTGTTGCAGATGACGAAAATAAACTTACCTCATTCTCCCATTGTTTCATAGGCAGAATAGTTCGCACGTTAATAAAAACCTCACATTGCATTTACTTTTTGTTAAGAGTTATCTTGGTCTCTTCATACTTTAATATAGGAGGTTAGAACATTCTAGTCTATCAACATTATGACGAAATGTGACATAAACACTGTGAAGAGCACAGCGAATCCACGTTTGAAACTAGTAGAATTAAAAATAATCTTTGATCGAATTTCTTTCCTCTATTTTATGGCCGGTTTCGATCTATGTGATCATCATCCAATAAGACTAGAAAAGGCAAAAGGAATTCGCAAATTCATCAACAATATTGGAACTTTACTGGACATAGCATTTACGTCAATTATGTGAGAAGCATTTAGAAGGCGACATACCTGCCCTTCTAAGTTAGTAGGATGTATCACGTGTATCCCGAAATAATACATCTTGTGCCACAGGGGAGTCTAAGAGCATCGTTGCTGTCCATTTCATAATGGCTTAGTGAATAATATGAAGATACTCTGCACCATAACATCTGCAATAATACCCAGTGGGATTTCAACAAAATGTCAATTCGGTGAAGAAACTGGCAACTAATAATTAATGTAGAGACGTACACTTTCCGAAATGTGTCAGAGTGGTATCCTTTCACTACAGGATTAATCAGCCAATTCCAGAGTAAGCCATCATACAAATATGTGGCAGTAACAATATGTAGGGACGTGAAGTGGAACAACTACACGGAGTTAGTGGTAAGTAAGGAGTATGACAGGCTGTGGTTCAGCGGTAGGGTACTAGGTTGAAATGGCTCTGAGCACTGTGGGACTTAACTTGTGAGGTCATCAGTCCCCTAGAACTTAGAACTACTTAAACCTAACTAACCTAAGGACATCACACACATCCATGCTCGGGGCAGGATTCGAATCTGCGACCGTAGCGTTCGCGCAGCTCCAGACTGCAGCGCCTAGAATCACTCGGCCACTCCGGCTGGCTAGGGTACTAGGAAACAGCAGATAGTGTTGTTAACAGAGTGCCTACAAATATTTGTGTGACACAAGCACTCTTACTGTCCAAGTGAATGCAACCCGTGACACGGAGGATACATATGAAGTGTCGAGTTTATGCAAATAATGGCGATGCAACGGTCGCAGACTTCTTTAATCGGCTACAGACCGCAATTCTTTTTTTTTCTTTTTTTCACCAGTCTTCTCACTGGTTTGATGCGACCCGCCACGAATTCCTCTCCTGTGTTAACCTCTTCATCTCAGAGTAGCACTTGCAACCTGCGTCCTCTGTTATTTGCTGGATGTATTCCAATCTCGGTCTTTCCCTACAGTTTTTGCCTACAAGAGCTCCCTCTAGTACCATGGAAGTCTTTCCCTCATCAGATCTCCTATCAACCTATCCCTTCTTCTTGTCAGTGTTTTCCACATATTCCTTTCCTCTCCGATTCTGCACAGAACATCCTCATTCCTTACCATATCAGTCCACCTATTTTTCAACTTTCGTCAGTAGCACCACATTTCAAATGCTTCGATTCTCTTCTGTTCCGGTTTTCTCCCAGTCCATGTCTCACTACCGTGCAATGTTGTACTCTAGACGTACATTCTCAGAAATTTCTTTCTCAAATTAAGACCGATATTTGATGTTAGTAGACTACTCTTGGCCAGGAATGCCATTTTTGCCATTGCTTATCTGCTTCTGTTGTCCTCCTTGCTCCGTCCGTCATTGGTTATTTTACTGCCTAGGTAGCAGAATTTCTTAACTTCATCTACTTCGTGACCATCGATCTTGTTTTCATTTGTACTCATTACCTTAGTCTTTCTTCGATTTACTCGTAATCCATACTCTGTACTCATTAGACTGTTCATTCCATTCAGCAGACAATGTAATCTTCTTCATTTTCACTCAGGATAGCAATGTCGTCAGCGAATCGTGTCATTGATATTCTTTCATCTTGAATTTTAATTCCATTCCTGAACTTTTCTTTTATTTCCCGCATCGCTTCCTTGATGTACAGATTGAACTGTAGGGGCGAAAGGCTGCATCCCTATCTTACACCGTTTTTAATCCGAGCACTTCGTTCTTCGTCGTCCACTCTTATTATTCCCTCTTGGCTGTTGTACATAATATATATGACCCGTCTCTCCCTATAGCTTACCCCTATTTTTCTCAGAATTTCGAACATCCTGCACAATTTTACTTTGTCAAACGCTTTTTCCATGTCGACAAATCCTATGAACGTGTCTTTTCTTTAGTCTTGCTTCAATTATTAACCGCAAAGTGAGAATTGTCCCTCTTGTACCTTTATCTTTCCCAAAGCCATACTGATCGTCACCTAGCGCATCCTCAATTTTCTTTTCCATTCTTCTGTATATTATTCTTGTAAGCAACTTCGATGCATGAGCTGTTAAGCTGATTGTGCGATAATTCTCGCACTTGTCAACTCTTGACTTCTTCGGAATTGTGTGGATGATGTTTTTCCGAATGTCAAATGATATCTCGACAGACTCATACGTTCTACACACCAACGTGAATAGTCGTTTTGTTGCCACTTCCCACAACGATCTTAGAAATTCTGATGGAATGTTATCTATCCGGTATGCCTTATTTGACCTTAGGTCCTCCAAACCTCTTTTAAATTCTGGTTCCAATACCGGGTCCCTTATCTCTTCTAAATCGACTCCTGTTTCTTCTTTCATCACATCAGACATATCTTCCCCCTTATAGAGGCTTTCAATGCATTCTTTCCATCTATCCGCTCTCTTCTCTGCATTTAATATTAATATTATCACCCTTGCTTTTAATGACACCGAAGGGTGTTTTGACTTTCCTGTATGCTGATTAAGTCCTACCGACAATCATTTCTTTTTGATTCCTTCACATTTTTCATGCAGCCATTTCGTCTTAGCTTCGCTGCACTTCATATTTATTTCATTCGTCAGCGACTTGTATTTCTGTATCCCTGAGTTTCCCGGAACATTTTTGTGCTTCCTCCTTTCATCGATCAATCGAATTATTTCTTCTGTTACCCATGGTTTCTTCGCAGTTACCTTCTTTGTGCCTATGTTTTCCTTCTCAACTTCTGTTATCGCCCTTTTTAGAGATGTCCATTCCTCTTCAACTGTACTGCCTACTCAGCTACTCCTTATTGCTGTATCTATAGCCTTAGAGAACTTCAAGTGTATCTCGCCATTTCTCAGTACTTCCGTATCCCACTTCCTTGCTTATTGATTCTTCCTGACTAACGTCTTAAACTTCAGCCTACTCTTCATCACTATTATGTTGTGATCTGAGTCTATATCTGCTCCTTGTTACACCTTACAGTCCACTATCTGACTCCGCAATCTCTGCCTGACCATGATGTAATGTAACTGATATCTTCCCGTATCTCCCGGCCTTTTCCAAGTATACCTCTTCCTCTTGTGATTCCTGAACAGAGTATTCACTATTACTAGCTGAAGTTTATTACAGAATTCAGTTAATCTTTCTCCTCTCTCATTCATTGTTCCAACCCCAGATTATCCTGGTACCTTTTCTTCCACTCCTTCCCCTAGAACTGCTTTCCAGTCCCCCATGGCTATTAGATATGCAGCTTCCTTTACGTAATGTATTACCCTTTCAATATGCTCATACACTACTAGATATGCAGTTTAAATGTTTAAAAACGTGATCGGGCAGACACTCGAACAAAGACAGCACACCTGTCGCCAAAACCTGCTTAGAAAACTTCAAGTACCGGTTCCTGGATCGAAACTAAGAATATTTTCAGCTCTGTACGTACTGTCCCGCAAAGAAATACCAGGAAATAGTAGGGAAATAACTGTCAGTGCAGATGCGTACAAATTGTCGCCCTTTCCATTCTCCATCCATGAATGGAACCAAGAGAAACCGTAATTACGTCACTATTAAAAGTTCCCTCCAAAATGCTCTTCGCAGTATTAACGCGACTATGCAAAAACTTGACTCACGCTATCAAAAGTTACTTCTGAATGAAATATAATGGAACGAACTGCTGTGCTGAATATTTTGAAGACCCGTACATTTCAATTATGTATTCCGGAAAAAGTTTTAAGTTCTTCATGTTAATTAAAAAGTTTGATATTTAACTGGGAACATTAGCACAGTTAGTGAAAGTGCGCTTCGCCAGTTATACTAGTTTTTAAGCGACGATTGTAATAACGAGTTGGCAAATTCTTTTCGTCGACAGATGGATAGCTCCGTTCAGCAACGAAGTACGAAGTCAAGGTACCGAAATTCTAAGGTGCGGCTTTATACTGTTGTACTATAAAACGACATTCCTTCAATTATCTATTGTTTTGCTGCACTGAATGGGATAAAAGTGAAGATTACAACAGTATTTAATTATTTCTATTATTCTATTACGAGAGATACTCATTTAAGTGATGCTTCCTCTGTAACGTCACATTAAAAGTTAATGGAGCAGTTAACCACCACCTTGTGTGTAAGCAAATAGCATCTGCAATCCCGTCGGAATATGTTCAAGCAATGATGCTTTTATCAGTGACAGTATACACACGAAACGCACAAAGAAAGGAATAAAGAGGAGAATTTCACAGAACTTTAAAAAAAGTATCAGAGCTTGCAGAAGAGGCATTGCCAATAATGGATGTTAATAATCATGCATTCAGCAAAAGGAATAATAGAACGATAAAATCTGATGGTAAACATTATGGTTACTTTATTACCTGTAAAGTCAGTGCGTCAGATAGTAACAAAAAGCTAACTGCAAGCATCGGCATATCATTACGAAACAACTGATTTGAAACAGTAATCCTTGGCAAAGTTCTGTTGAATAATAAAAGCGATAATCGAAAATATTAAATGCCAAACACTACTGCGAGGAAAAATGAACCCGAACATCACTAAGTGAATTATGTAATACTACACATTACTCATATCCTATTCTTAATGTAAAGTTTGATATAAAATACCTCATTCATCTTAACTGCACTTCGTTGAACCTTGCATTATGATAACCTTCACAATATTAACTGCCATTGATAAGACATTATACAGGGTGTTACAAAAAGGTACGGCCAAACGTTCAGGAAACATTCCTCACATACTAAGAAAGAAAATATGTTATGTGGACATGTGTCCGGAAATGCTTACTTTCCATGTTAGAGCTCATGTTATTACTTCTCTTCAAATCACATTAATCATGGAATGGAAACACACAGCAACAGAACGTACCAGCATGAGTTCAAACACTTTGTTACAGGAAATGTTCAAAATGTCCTCCGTTAGCGAGGATACATGCATCCACCCTCCCTCGCATGGAATCCCTGATGCGCTGATGCAGCCCTGGAGAATGGCGTATTGTATCACAGCCGTCCACAATACGAGCACGAAGAGTCTCTATATTTGGTACCGGGGTTGCGTAGACAAGAGCTTTCAAACGTCCCCATAAATGAAAGTCAAGAGGGTTGAGGTCAGGAGAGCGTGGAAGCCATGGAATTGGTCCGTTTCTACCAATCCATCGGTCACCGAATCTGTTGTTGAGAAGCGTACAAACACTTCGACTGAAATGTGCAGGAGCTCCATTGTGCATGAACCACATGTTGTGTCGTACTTGTAAAGGCACATGTTCTAGCAGCACAGGTAGAGTATCCCGTATGAAATCATGATAACGTGCTCCATTGAGCGTAGGTGGAAGAACATGGGCCCAATCAAGACATCACCACAAAGCCTGCCAAAACGTTGACAGAAAATCTGTGTTGATGACGTGATTGCACTATTGCGTGCGGATTCTCGTCAGCCCGCACATGTTGATTGTGAAAATTTACAATTTGATCACGTTGGAATGAAACCTCATCCGTAAAGAGAACATTTGCACTGAAATGAGGATTGACACATTGTTGGATGAACCGTTCGCAGAAGTGTACCTGTGGAGGCCAACCAGCTGCTGATAGTGTCTGCACACGCTGTACATGGTACGGAAAGCCCGCATCTCGTGGTCGTGCGGTAGCGTTCTCGCTTCCCACGCCCGGGTTCCCGGGTTCGATTCCCGGCGGGGTCAGGGATTTCCTCTGCCTCGTGATGGCTGGGTGTTGTGTGCTGTCCTTAGGTTAGTTAGGTTTAATTAGTTCTAAGTTCTAGGCGACTGATGACCTCAGCAGTTGAGTCGCATAGTGCTCAGAGCCATTTGAACCATTTGAACCATGGTACGGAAACAACTGGTTCTCCCGTAGCACTCTCCATACAGTGACGTGGTCAACGTTACCTTGTACAGCAGCAACTTCTCTGACGCTGACATTAGGGTTATCGTCAACTGCACGAAGAATTGCCTCGTCCATTGCAGGTGTCCACGTCGTTCTAGGTCTTCCCCAGTCGCGAGTCATAGGCTAGAATGTTTCGTGCTCCCTAAGACGCCGATCAATTGCACCGAACGTCTTCCTGTCGGGACACCTTCGTTCTGGAAATCTGTCTCGATACAAACGTACCTACAGCGCCACGGCTATTTCCCCGTACTAATCCGTACATCAAATAGGCATCTGCCAACTCCGCATTTGTAAACATTGCACTGACTGCAAAACCACGGTCGTGATGAACACTAACCTGTTGATGCTACGTACCGATGTGCTTGATACTAGTACTGTAGAGCAATGAGTCGCATGTCAACACAAGCACCGGAGTCAACATTACCTTCCTTCAACTGGGCCAACTGGCGGTGAATCGAGGAAGTACAGTACATACTGACGAACCTAAAATGAGCTCTAACATCGAAATTAAGCGTTTCCGGACGCATGTCCACATAACATCTTTTCTTTATTTGTGTGTGAGGATTGTTTTCCGAAAGTTTGACTGTACCTTTTTGTAACACCCTGTATACGAGCGTATCTCGTTATTGCAAGTAATCATGTATTCGTAAGATGCAAAACTAAATAGAAGCAGACTCGACTTGAACGTAATTATGAGAATCTTTTGTAGAATAGACCAGATTAAAGAAAACAAGTGCAACACCTTAGTAAATCGATGCTATAATAAGATAAGCGAAGGGGCAAATTATGTAACAAAAATGCCTACAGAAACAAGAATAAAGGAAAAGAAAGTAAACGGAGATAGCAACTAAACATCTTTGAAATGAATCAGCCCAGCTTCGTTCACAGTTTGCACGCTAACATGTGGCATACATTACATGTGTAACTACAACAGTAAATTAACCAATGCAGTTGCAACTTCAATAGCAAATTAACCTGCGGGATTTCAATAGAAAAAATGGAAGTCTGTCACTTGCTTCTGATACGACATAAGGACAGTTGTTTCTTTCGTCATTAAGTTCTCTTTATCGATGAATCAACCTTTACAAATTATGGTCCCCTGAATGTAAGAAATATACATTATTATGCCGCAGAGAATCAGCACTGTTCAGTGTAGATTGAATGTAAAAGGCAGTGGACTGTGTACGCTTCTTGTGGGAATACTGGAGAAAACGGAATTGGTTCTTAACACTTTAAGAAATAAGACAGGATAATAGATATGTAGCGTCTATCACCAACGTTTTACCAACTGTCCTAAAGGAACCTCCACTTGAAATACTTAGATGTATGCGGTCTCATCGCAGTGGGTTGCCATCCACTAGCCACCAGTGGGTAGGAAAGCAGTGATCCAACGGTCTCCTCATCGCCATATAGGACGTTACAGAGTTATAGGTTGCCTGTACGTTAGACTGATTTGATGAGAGTTTTCCTCTGAGGTGAGCTAAAATTTGAAGTGAATGCACAAGTTCCAGATGCCTAAGGGGATGTGAAATTTCGCATGTTTGCAGGTGTGTAAAGATTTTAAAAACAGGAAACTGAGGTGCGAAGGTTGTTAAATAATAATTTCTTATGAATAAATGTTGATATGAGTTTAAGTTTGAGGAACTCACAATATTAAAATATCAACAACACACAGAAAGAAAATCACGTATGAAAATAATTATAAGCACTTCCATAAAATTACTATCCGTGTCTCTGATTCATCTCGTGTACAGATAGATTAAAAAATCTTAAAAAGTCTTATAAAATTTCCTCCATGTTATTAGTTACGGTGCCATCAGCCATTAAATTATGGTATCTGCTCAACGGAAGCTTCTATTCCGCTCCTATTCCTTTCCTCTTCTTTTGCTTGCTTCCTTAGGCATCTTAATTAAATAATTGGCACTTTCGTTTACGTTTTGCTGACAGTGAATTGTACTTGGTGCGGCACACTGCTGTCTGTTGTATGTAAACATAATGTAAAGCGGAAAGGACGTACAACAGACTTTTACGATCCTACCGTCGCTGTAAGTGCAATTCGCTGTCAGCAATTCATGCTTTTTGACCTCAAAAGTGTCTTTCCGACATAAACAGTTTTTATAATTACCAAAAGACGCAAATATTCCCACTACCCTTATCTCCTACTGTGAAAAGGCGTCTGTAGTTTTTAGCAACAACAGTTATCTAAATAAATAATTCTCCATCTGAAAAATGATGATGGTGTGAACTGTCCAAACGCGTAGTGGCAAACTAGCGAGTGACTGGCATAGTAAACTGTTTTGTTTCTATGTACGGGGTGACAGTTATTAAACTATATAAAAAAACGTAAATTAGTTGCAAACTACGGCGTGCACTCACGTTATTCAACATGTAAACGTCACTTCAGATTTAGGTTATGTCATGTTCGATATGCCTGCCATCCTTGGCGATAATGTGACGCAGACGAATAGGGAAATTCTGCATGACCCGCTGAAATGTAGGAACATCGATGCTCTCGATGATCTCCTGAAGGGCTGTTTTCAGCTCAGCAGTGGTTTTAAGGTTATTGCTGTACACCGTGTCATTAATATAGCTCAGCAAAAAGTAGTTGCATGTGTTCAGATCCGCAGAATATGACGGCCAATCGAGGCTCTTGCCAGTAGCCTCTGGGTACCCCAGAGCCAGAAAGTGGTTCCCACAAGTGCTCCTCTAGCACATTAAACATTCTCCTGCTAAGATGGGGTCGAGCTCCGTCTTGCATGAACCACATTCTGTCGAAATCTGGGTCACTTTGGATAATGGGGATGATATCATCTTCCAGAACCTTCAAGTACCGTTCGGTGCCATCAAGGAATATCGCACCGATTACTCCGTGACTGGACATTGTACAACACACAGTCACCTGTTGAGTGTAAAGAGACATCTCGATCGCGAAATGCGGATTTTCTATCCCCAAAATGCTCCAGTTTTGCTTATTGACGAACCCATTCAAATGAAAGTGGGCTTCGTCGCCAAACCAAACTACAGGATGCAAGATTGCCCCACGGCTAGCAGTGCAGTTTGAACGCAAACCGTTCAGAAGTTATAACGATTTTATATCGTGTTGTTCAATAATTGTCACCCTGCATCAATATCTACATCTACATCTACATGGATACTCTGCAAATCACATTTAAGTGCCTGGCAGAGGGTTCATCGAACCACCTTCATAATTCTCTATTATTCCAATCTTGTATAGCGAGCGCAAAGAATGAACGCCTATACCTTTCGGTACGAGCTCTGATTTCCCTTATTTTATCTTGGTGATCGTTTCTCCGTATGTAGGTCGGTGTCAACAAAATATTTTCGCATTCGGAGGAGAAAGTTGGTGACTCAAATTTTGTGACATGATTCCGTCGCAGCGAAAAACGCCTTTCTTTTAATGATGTCCAGCCCAAATCCAGTATCATTTCTGTGACACTCTCTCCCATATTTCGCGATAATACAAAACGTGCTGCCTTTCTCTGAACTTTTTCGATGTACTCCGTCAGTCCTATTTGGTAAGGATCCCACACCGCGCAACAGTATTCTAAAAGAGGACGGGTACAAGCGTAGTGTAGGCAGTCTCCTTAGCAAGTCTGTTACATTTTCCAAGTGTCCTGCCAATAAAACGCAGTCTTTGGTTAGCCTTCCCCACAACATTTCTATGTGTTGTTTCCAATTTAAGTTGTTCGTAATTGTAATACCTACGTATTTAGTTGAATTTACGGCTTTTAGATTAAACTGATTTATCGTGTAACCGAAGTTTAATGAGTTCCATTTAACACTCATGTGGATGACCTCACACTTTTCGTTATTTAGGATCAACTGCCAATTTTCGCACCATTCAGATATTTTTTTCTAAATCGTTTTACAGTTTGTTTTGATCTTCTGATGACTTTATTAGTCGATAAACGACAGCGTCATCTGCAAACAACCGAAGACGGCTGCTCAGATTGTCTCCCAAATCCCTTATATAGGTAAAGAACAGCAAATAGAATATAACACTACCTTGGGGAACTCCAGAAGTCAGTTCTGTTTTACTCAATGACTTTCCGTCAGTGACTACGAACTGTGACCTCTCTGACAGGAAATCACAAATTCAGTCACATAGCTCAGACGATATTCCCCAACCACGCAATTTCACTACGAGCCGCTTGTGTGGTACAGTTCCAGAAATCCAGGAACACAGAATCGGTCTGAAATCCCTTGTCAATAGCACTCAACACTTCATGTGAAGAGCTAGTTGCGTTTCAGAGGAACGATGTTTTCTGAACCCATGTTGACTGTGTCTCAATAACTGCAGTCCTCGTACTGCCGTGCTTTATGGACGAAATATTCATTCCGTTTTTCTGGAGAGTTGTTGTGATGACGGCCCAGTTTTATAAAAAGCATTTGCCCGATCCCCTCTCTCTCAGATTGCACGTTTGTCCCGCGTGCTCCACGTCAGCCTGCGGCTACTGCCGCCAGGGTCACAGCATGCGTGAGGAGGTGGCGTGCTTTCGTGCCACACTGCACATGCGTGGGAGCCGAGCCACCTCCTCGCACCGGCTGAATCCCTGGCTGCTGGAGGCTGACGGCGGCGCCGCCACACGTCTCGCCACCAAGGACGCCGCCACCCCCGCCGCCCCCGGACGGAAAACGACCAGAAAGTAAAATCACTCTAATCCAGATATTGGATGAAAACATTTACATAGCTGATTGTCTCACATTAATTGAAACCATTCAAAGCCGGAGACTGAGCGAAAGATGGAGGTCGCCACAGAGACTGTGTAATCGATTAAAGTAACTTGATATTTGACGCCTGCCACTTGCCGTTACAGTGTTGCCCCATCGGCTGTCGGCTACTGCTCTGTTATAGGTGACATACAAACACGGTAGGCCACTTGTTAATATGTAATACGGATCAACTTTGGCAGTGGCTGCCTCGAGCTATGTCGAAAATGCAAGATGCTCTGTTGAATGCTGGTTTTCAGTGACCAGTGACGGCGGTGTGGCAGACGACGCGTTTTGTAGCCTGAATTCAAACAAATGTCTTAATCTAATCACAACGTCGTGATATCCGTGATATCCGAGAAAACGGCAGAGCTGAAATCACTATCGCTTGGTTCACGGCCGATGAGCTGTCCCCGTTGGCACTTGGTTGCAAATTATAGCCGATATGCGACACAGGCAGATTCCAAAAGAAAGAAGAATGATAGGAAGAAAAATAAGAGCAAATAAAACACTCAATATGATGGTGAAAAAAAATACGAAGTGAAGAACTAGAACTCAAAATAACATTTAAACCAATGAAATGAAAAATATATTAATCGAGCTTGTTTGGATAGATTCAGAAACTAAAAAAAAAAATCCTGCATCTGATGAGATTAGAACCTATGACCGACGCGTCAGTTTAATACGCTAACCCTCTTTCTTGCGGTGTGCCACATCACTGCGTCTTGTAGTTATTATTTATGATTGCGGTTGCTCAGCCGTAGCAATGAACTGCAGCCTTAAAAATTTCGGCTTTACGCAGTGTCGTGTGAAGCTCATCTAATATAAGCCGACCTCTGTGATTGTGATATCTGTATATGTGATGGTGAATCGCGGCAGCGCGGGATTAGCCGAACGGTCTAGGGCGCTGCGGTCATGGACTGTGCGGCTGGTCCCGGCTGAGGTTCGAGTCCTCCCTCGGGCATGGGTATGTGTATTTGTCCTTAGGATAATTTAGGTTAAGTAGTGTGTAAGCTTAGGAACAGATGACCTTAGCAGTTAAGTCCCATAGGATTTCACACATATTTGAACATTTTTTTGCTAAATCGCGTCTCGTGCGTAAGTACCAAGCAGTGTTTGGTTAGTGCTGTGTATGGAACGTGTGTGTGTGTGTGTGTGTGTGTGTGTGTGTGTGTGTGTGCGTTGTTTTTGCTGTGTTTATCAGTGTGATGAAATACGATTGCCGAACTCCTGGTTCAGGATCTAACCACATTAAGAAAGAATACCAGACAAGGAATTGGAAGCGAAATGACCAATTGTTGTGGGAGTTTGGCAACGGCGAACGGTTCGGGCGGGACGTTGGGCGCTCTGGTTGGAGGACACCCGTTCCCCCGTTCCAACGCCTGAAGGATCAACTAGCAAGCAATTTTAATCATACTACAGCCATTGAGCTGGTCCACTGGACCGCAAAATCCGACTGAACAAAAAAAAAAAAAAAAGCACAGACTGTCCAATAGTTTGCAACCAGCCTCATCACTAACTGAAGCATCAAGCAGTTTCCAAGAGTACTGTCTTTTCTCGTCAGTTAATCCGAACGGGACAGATTAGCAGCGGATCTTTCACTTACTGAAATCACTGCCAGTGTTGCCGTTAATGCTGTCCTCGTTAAACAACAATTTCTTCTGATATCAATGTCAGCCACACTCGCAGATTTGCTACTTGCATCTGTCCCTTCTGTTGGATAATGTCTGCGATTATGTTCGTCGATGTTCGACCTGAATGTGAAGCACCAGCAACGTAGTCTCTTTTAAAAAACTAAATACTAAGTTTGTTGTAAACACAATTTCTGTTATGTTCAAAGCACTTACGCTAACAAAGGAGCTGAAAACAAACATATATTTACCGTCGTTCCGTCACACTGAGTTTCAAACCGATCGACTGACGCCAGAAAACAATCCGAGTAGGTTAGTGTATTCGACACTGGGCTACGTTTGTAATCTTCGATTACAAAGACGTTTGCATGCAGTTTTAGCACAGCTCTTTGTTGTAGATTTTGGTCTGCTCACCTAGATGTTTATCGAAACTTGTGTATGGCCTCGTCTTATAATGGTGTTCTCTGCGTCCTGTGTGGCTCACCCGATAACGAAGACTCACTCACTCACACACACACACACACACACACACACTCTCTCTCTCTCTCTCTCTCTCTCTCTCTTTCTCTCTTTCTCTCTCGCTTTGTTTGCTGATTTTTGAACTACTGTGAAGGACTCTTGATCTACGTGTGCACCAGCAGGTATCCCAAAAGACTTCACTCACCTCATTTAGAAATTCAACACATGGCTACCCTATTGTTATTGTTGTTGCTACTACTGTTATTATTTGCTTTCGACTACACCACGACTTGGTCATTAGTGCCCAGTGTCACACTCGCGGGAAACGGTGTGACATGCTGGCCTAATGTAAAAGGACACACGACGACAGAGAAACTACAGATATTCAAAGACAAAAGCACATTGGGAAAAGACAAGGGGGGGTGGGGGCAGAAGTAGGGGATAGATCATCACTTGTAAGGCATCATGTCAAGTAGAGTACTCATATTGATAAAGCATTTTATACGAAAAAATATACAAGAAGGAGAGTGTTGTAAAACAACCAGTAAATAATAATTAGCGATGTCTCAATAAGCAGTGTATATGCCCAGAACTCACTATGTTAAAGGCATGATAAAAAAACTAAAAATGGAAAAAAGGAGGAGGGGGGGGGGAGGTGGACAGGTCAAAGCTGGTTCATTACTAAACCGTTGAACAGCTGCTTGACTGTGGATAACAAAATACATCGTAAAGTAACATGAGATGTATTCTCACTAACATAGAACTGTGATGAGAAACAAACATTACGTAGAAGTAAATTTGGTTGCTCGGCCAGGAGTAGAGCCTCAAGGCCTTGCAGGAAATGGCTACTTGCAAGTCGAAGCTGATTATTTAAAACGTAGCCATCGCTTTTCTTAAGTGTTTGAAAATTTCAAGATCTTCTCATAAATCTAATCTCCACCATCTACTTCTTTGGGTAAGCGTATGGTATCCTTTAAGTCCTTCGCAGTTTGAGCAGCGATAAACAAATGTTCTACAAAGGTGGGACTGTGAACAGTACTGCCTATCTTTCCCAACTGATGTTTTTTATATCTCACTTTGATTGCTCTACCAGTTCGTCCAAAACAGTAAATGGAACAATTACTGCAGATCATTTTATAAACACTGGAATCTGAGATTGGATTTTCAGCGTTTTTGATAGTATGCACAAGATGTTTCTTTAGGTTATTATTAGTAGAAAAAGTTACTTTGTATTTATATTTATTCACAATTTGGCATTTAATCTCAAAGGACACATTACCTAAAAACTGCATGGAAATGAATTTGTTACTGCCCTCTTTACTGTAAGCGGATCTGTTACCTCCTAGAATTGAAAATTTTTTGGTAGTTTTGTTACTGAGTGTACGATCTGCTACATCTTGCTTATATCCATTGTTAGTAACAGTGGATATTGTTACATTAATTTCACTTGTAGGTTACTAGGAGACAGAGGCGTTGTTATGGCAAGGTTGGTAACAGAATGAAAAAATGCTAATTTGTGTTCTCGTGGATGAGAACAAGTTGATTTACGGAAAACATTAAAGCTGACGATGTTATCTAGCTTTGAGATTTTAAAATTGAGGAAGCTTAGCTCTGCGTTTTCATTCTGAATTTC
Source organism: Schistocerca americana (assembly GCF_021461395.2). Taxonomy (NCBI): domain Eukaryota; kingdom Metazoa; phylum Arthropoda; class Insecta; order Orthoptera; family Acrididae; genus Schistocerca; species Schistocerca americana. Next base: position 373,495,559 of record NC_060122.1, on the reverse strand, counting down.
TTTTGTAAGGCACATTTTCTAGAGGAAACTACTGAACGTGCTGCACAACTGTTCCTATTCTTGGTCATCGTCATCAAAGGCAGTAATTATATCGTCTACATAACGAGCATAGTAGTGTAGTTTTCTCCGTAATTCTGAGTTGGAACTAAGGAAACCACTTTCCAGGGAATTCACGATATCCGCTAGGACCTCGGCGAGAGAATGACCCATCGCTAGACCATGTGACTGTACGTAAAATTTGCCGTTGATTGTGAAATAATTATAGTCTAATACCACCTGTAACAAATCAATAAACTCGGCGATTTATACTTCAGTTAATTTTTTCTACTACAATAAATTACTCTCGATAATGTTGAGAGTCAAATCAGTGGTACATTAGTGCAAAGACTTTCTATGTCAAACGACAGTGTCCGGGAGTACATTTATTTTTTTGTTTTGTTTACTATGTGAGTACTGTTTTTAACTGAAAAGTGGAGTTCTAAAACGAACTAGTCTTTGATTTTGTCTTGATGTTACCTGGATAAACGTAACTGCATTTCCTATGCTGTTGACTAAAGGATGGATCGGGTGTTTTGTTTATGTAACACAAAGTGACTCAGAACAACTGATGGCTTCAGATTCAGGTGGACGAGCCACTTCTTTTGATACTCTCGAACAAGCTATTAGTATTAGATAAACATTTCCGTATATCTGTTTGCAGGTGAACGGAAGGTACTGAATGTAGTTTCCCTCAAAAAGCTTTACATTTTTATATGTATATTCTCTTACTTACGCGATAATAGTAGTGTTACCTTTCTCAGATTTAGTTATCAAACATTCACTTTGGTTCAGTTTACTATGTGCTATTAATCAGGCTTTGTTGTTTTGTATAGAAGTTACCTTTTACCGCAATTTCTTTTTCTGTAATATTACGACACTCTTGTGCAATCTTGACCTGTTTAACCTTATCAAATTTGAGGGTGTTCACACCTATTTTGAGATCGATTACAAAATTTTAATAAGAAATGAACCACTATGTATGGGGGCAACATTCTACTTCAAACCCTTGTGTATAAATACATTTTCCTCTTGAGTGAAGATAATTTCAGACTTATTCAATACTCTGTCAAAAAAGAACGCTTAGTACCAAGATGTTCCGTAACTGAAATGCTATGATCAACCAGTACCCTACGTTTAAGTTCTGACATTTTATGTCTAGCTGTAATTTCAGATTAACGATTATAAAGTCATTCATTTATACCATTCTAGATGACATCGACTTGATAATTACACATTTCCTTAATAGCTTTGGTAAAGAAAGTTATAAGCTGTATGCTTCTTTATTTTAATTGTCTTTTTGCTTACAGAGATCTACAGTCCTGTTTGATTGATTTGCTTTACTAATTTCTTCTTAATGAATGGCACTTTCTAGCACTGTTCTATATTGATTAAGGCTTCACATAATCCGGCGTTATGTCCAAACTTAATCACTGATTGCTGAAATCGATGGCCATAACTGTTTTTAAGACTTTCAGCTTAATGTCCATGCATTTAGGTGCAGCTTTGGATATCTGGCCAGGCACAAATTTCAAGATTTTGAAGATGGTTGCGCTTCAGCAACTGTGCATGCAAGAGCTTCAATGGACCAGAAATAAGAGAGAATGTAATGACACAAATCATCCTAAGAGATGACAGATATGCTAATTTTGAAAGTGTCTGTGTGTACCTGCTGCGCTGACAGTCTTATAAGGCATAGACTGTAGTTCAACGAACTTCTTTATGACTGTTGGTTCGAGGCTGCACCCGGTCCGGTTCCGTCGCAGAAGGCCTTCTTTGTAGTGGAACTATAATTCACTTTTATGTTCCCCCTCCCCAAAGGAAAAGAACTGAGACGACTGACGACTACATTCAGACATCCCAGTGTGTGCTATGAATGTAGGAGACCATGTATGTCTAACGTGAGAAATATATTTAAATTAGCTTTTCAGGAAAGCAGCGTACAACAGCAGTGGTGTGGAATGAGGAGGCTACAGCTTTGTGTCGATGCCATTTGATCATTACGGCGACTGTGTGAACCAACATCATACAAGTAAACTTAGTAAACTTATAGGTATAGCTGGACAGTCCTGAAAGCTTAGATCAATTTAAAGACGCTCTTAATTAAGGGGAAAAACTTATTTTTGAAGCACATAAATATTTAAATTGACATTCAAGTGACATAATTCCAAGTCTAACACTTCAAGTTAAATATTCTTTAAAGTATATCGCCATATAAATGTCTCTCTTTATTTTTCTGTCGCCACATAAGAAGTGGCGACGATGTACAGGACTGTCGGTAGACCTTTGAGGGAAATTTGTGTATTTCGCAGCTTGCACAGTGCGCAATCTCTGTTTTGTTAATTTTGTTTCATTCTTGCTGTGCAGCTGGGTGTGCTCTCAGTAGCTGAGCAGGTTCGCCCATCACAAGTCACCTTCTTGACTCAACAATTATTAATACAGGCAAGATTAGCGAATTGCCTTTGGCTACAGCTTCCTTTACCAATCTTTTAACACATAATGTATTGTATGTATTTTGTAGAAGTTAGTGATTTGTAGATACATTCTAGTTCTGTGTGTTATATTTGTTCCATTTAGATTTTTGTGTACTGTAAATTCAGTGTGAGGATAGGTCAGGTGCAAGATTTTTTTGCTGCTACAGGGTTATGGTAAAAACTCGTGCTCAGTTTTACAAAACTCAGAGTGAACAGCAATCGGAAGTCCAGGAAGATACTGAAGCATGTGCAGATCAGCCAATAGCTGCCTCTAGATCGAACACGGATCCTTTAACGGAAATATTGAGCAGGGTAAGTCATTTGGCAACTAAAGTAGAGAAAATAGTTGAAATGACTACTAAAATAAAATGGATGATATCAGTATGAAGACTGATAAAATGTACGAACTAGCTGCAACAGTGTATGCTCTGACTAGTACTGTGAATGAAATAAGTACTAGCCAGGCTGAGATAAGTACTAAGGCGGAAAATGTCGTGACGAAGTAGGGCTTGGAATAGATTACGTGACGCGTATCAGAGATATACTCACAGCAGGAGAATATGGCACTCGGAATCACAGCTTTGCAGGAACGTCAACGTACAATTGAGTCTGCAGTAATGCAACTGAATACACAGATTAGTACCAAGGCGTCAGGTTACGAGGGGTTCAATGTAGAAAAGGCTTATGAGCATCGTAAACTTTTTTCTAGAAAACCTGAAGAGTGGGTTAGAATCAAGGAGAAGCAAGTTCAGATTTTCAGAATAAAATTTTCATTCTGCAGTGGAGTGTTCACTGATATGAAGTGCTCTACCGACTGAACTGCCCAAGCACGACTCACCACCTGTCCTCACAGCTTTAATTCTGCCAGTACCTCGTCTCCTATCTTTCAAGCTTCACAGAAGCTCTCCTCTGAACCATGCAGAACTTCTTTCTTCCAGAAGTGCTAGTTCTGCAAGGTTCGCAGGAGAGCTTCCGTAAAAATTGGAAGGTAGGAGACGAGGTACTGGCGGAATTAAAGCTGTGAGGACGCGTTGTGAGTCGTGCTTGAGTAGCTCATTCGGTGCCGGCACGGTAGCTCAGCGTGTCCGGTCAGATTAGCTGCCCTCTGTAATAAAAAAATATGAGGTAATGGATTAACGATGAACATGAAGTAGCTTCATTGGATGTTCGCCCCGACCAATAGAACGTAGGAGAGCTTCTGTAAAAATTGGAAGGTAGGAGACAAGGTGCTGGCGGAATACCAAATGAGATCAACAAAAAAAGTCGGTTGAACACTTGCCCGTGAAAGACAAAGGTCCTGAGATCGAGTCTCGGTCCGGTACACATGTTTAATCTGCCAGGAAATTTCAAGTTAAGACTTGGGTGACACAAATCATACAAGCAACCTTAGATAATTTATCAACAGGTGGTTTACCCTCCGGTAACGAATCCAAAACATTGTTGGAAGAAGTAAAGGAACAAATAGGTCCTGATTTCCTCCAATGGAGGGAGCACATTAACGTGTCGGTGAAGAAATTTTCACTGGATGTAGAAGAGGTGGGAGGGGCGACGCAAAAACCTAAGGTGAGGGAAGGTGGTGCTCAAATTCCACAGGCCTCGAGCCCCGTATCAAGTACAAATACGAGTTATAACAAGCGTATCAGGCATTCAAGGACTGGCATGCAGATGCTGCTAAACATGTAGTGTCATGGGTAAACATATATGCGTCCATCCTGAAGGAAATAAAATTCCTTGAAACATAGGAAGTTCCTTGAGGATGGATGAGAGAAAATCTGTGAATCCAGTTGTTTTCATACGAACATTTCTGGAGCTTTGCGAAAAGCATGGTCTGAAGCTCAGAAAACCAGCTGTGTGCCAGGCTAGTGCCAAGGAGACACTGCGTTATGGGCTACGGATTTGTTTCAGCAGCGCAATACGTGTGATGGATTTGAAAGGGTTTTTCTAGCGAAGAATTGGTAATGTGGTAAACAAGAGAGGTTTAAAAAACAGGCGAGTAACTCAGACGTCTTCTATTACAAAAACTATAATTTAAGACGGTATTTTCAAAAAGTATGAATTGGTGCGCTATTGGGGTGAGTCGATTCCTCATAGAGACTTACGGTGCATACCAAAGTCAAAATTGCCAGAAGAAATGAAGCACAACCTCATCCACGCCAATGAGGACAATGTCCAAGAGTTCTTGTTAGTATTAGAGCCAATAGAACTGATTCAAGATGGTCTTAAAAGCTAGGATCAATGAGTAACAATATACACCATGTGATCAAAAGTATCCAGACACCTGGCTGAAAATGAATTAAAAGTTCGTGGCACCCTTCGTCGGTAATGCTGGACTTCAATATGGTGTTGGCTCACCCTTAGCCTTGATGACAGCTTCCACTCTTGCAGGCATAGGTTCAGTCAGGTGCTGGAAGGTTTCTTGGGGAACAGCAGCGCATTCTCCACGGAGTGCTGCACTGAGGAGAGGTATCGATGTCGGTTGGTGAGGCCCTTCATGAAGTCGGCGTTCCAAAATATCCCAAAGGTGTTTTATAAGATTCAGGTCAGGGCTCTGTGCAGGTCAGTCCATCACAGGGATGTTATTGTCGTGTAACAACTCCGCCAAAGGCCGTGAATTATGAACAGATGCTCGATGGCGTTGAAAGATGTAATCGCCATCCCCGAATTTCTTTTCAACAGTTGAAAGCAAGGTGCTTAAAACATCAATGTAGGCCTGTGCTGTGATAGTGCCACGCAAAACAACAAGGGCCGCAAGACCCCCTCCATGAAAATCACGACCACACCGTAACACCATCCCCTCCGAACTTTACTGTTGGCACTACACACACTGGTAAATGACGTTCACCGGGTATTCGCCATACCCACACTGCGCCATCGCATCGCCTTATTGTGTACCGTGATTCGTCACTCCACACAACGATTTTCTACTATTCAGTCATCCAATGTTTACGCTCCTTACACCAAGCGAGGCTTCGTCTGGCATTTACCGGCGTGATGTGTGGCTTATGAGCAGCCGCTCGACCATGAAATCCAAGTTTTCTCACCTCCCGCCTAACTGTCACAGTACTTGCAGTACTCCGGATGCAGTTTAGATTTATTGTGTCATGGTCTGGATAAATGTCTGCCTATTATACATTACGACCCTCTTCAACTGTCAGTTAACAGATGAGGTCGGCCTGTACGGTTTTGTGCTATACGTGTCCCTTCACGTTTCCACTTCACTATCACATCGGAAACAGTGGACCTAGGTATGTTTATGAGTGTGGAAATCTCTCGTACAGACGTATGACACAAGTGACACCTGACACCTGACCAAGTTCGAAGTCTGTGAGTTCTGCGGAGCACCCCATTCTGCTCTCTTACGACGTCTAATGGCAATTGAGGAAGCTGATATGGAGTACCTGGCAGTAGGTGCCAGCGAAGCGCACCTAACATGAAAAAGTATGTTTTGGAGGGTTGCATGGGGGCTTAATTAAATATTAATGCAAATACTTTTATGTTTTTTTTTTTTTTGTCGCTGTTTGTCCGATTACGAAGTCTCGTAAACGGTTGGCCCTGACTAGTTTTAGTACGCAATCTGACTGCATAGAATAACAACAAAGAATGGAATGAAATTTTCCGTTAACACAATTAATTAATTATGTCCCGAGCATCTATAAAACCAACGCAACAACAAAGCACAAGTGTAACTGTTCTGTGTGTGGAAGTGTGATTCAACGTACACATCTGGCACGGTTCTTCTTCAATAAGACAAGAAATTTTAAATATCATTTATACTGAAGTAATTTAAAAAAATAGAAATACTATAATTGCGCAAGAAAACCAGAATTACACTCTAATACAAGAACACAAGCCAGATGCTTTGTTGACTGAACCTGTAATGACGCATTATTTAAGACATGGAAATAATGAAAAAAAGGGAATATTTTACCTTCATATATATTGACGAAAAGCATTCTGATCATTACAATATCTCCATTCGAACAACATCTGCTGTCTAGCCCATCAAACAACTGCATAAAACATGGAACAAGCACTCCCTACTACAACATATCAACACCGACTCACTACTACCACATCTCAACAAGCACTCTCCACCACGACTTCTCGACAAGAACTCTTCACTACGACATCTCAGCAAGCACTGACTACTACGAGTTCTCGACAAGCACTGCCAGTGGAGGCGGCGGAATAATACTCTTTGGCGCAATCTCTGGCGCTGTGGCTCAGTGTAGCCACCTTTCAGGGTGTTCAGATACTTTTGATCACATGGTGTATCTTGTCTCAGCCAGTACAACGGCCGTGCATATAGTTACCACTAAATGAGTGGTCAAATGGTTAGGAGCAGTAACAACACTCAACCACAAGATAATTAGTACTGAAATAGTGGTAATTACGACAATAACCGAGGAAATTGGAATGGTTCTGGTTTTAGACCGAATATGAATAACCATTATCGGCCAGACTGTACGTTCAAACCAGAGTATGGGAAGAAAAGTAATACGAGCTATTGAGCCGTGCTGTGGCTCGCAATGGTGCTGTTTGTGGGTTTCTGCCCTCTGTTGGAGGCCAGACGGTATTGTTTAGTTGGTATGGTTGCGGTTGTTTGTCTTCTTCTCGTGTTGACTGGCGTCACTCGGTTTCGCAAACGTTGCCTGTCCGCTAGTGGCAGCAGTGGCGGTTATCGATATGTAGTAACTATTGCCCTATCTTTGGGGCGACGTCGTTGTTTTTCCAGGTCGTGTGAGTATGCCAGTTCGGTTGGCGACTCAGGAGGATACAGTTCCTTGCAGTGCAAGAACACGCCGGGTCGCTGGCGACATGCATGGGCTGCCATTCTGATATCTAGCGATTCTCCAGTGACTTGGGTTCGTGTTGCTGCTCGCAGTGTCGACGAGGCGAAGAGCAGCGAGTGGAGTGCTTGGGGAAGGCGTATCTGATTAGCTTTCCTCGACTTCTTACTGCATTCAACTTGTTACAATTTTCTGAGTTCAACCAGCGGTAATTTTTCTTGCCTGGTGGCAACAAACGCCCCAGTTACCTGCCCTGGGGGTTAATGTATCTAACGGCAGTGTATGTTTCCTCGCCTTGCCGCTGCTGTCCGGTAGGGCGTTAGTTTTGATACTTTTCTTGATTGTAGGCCGGTTGGTGATTTTTCTACTTTGGTGTCAGTGATTCCTTTCTCGTTCCGGGCGCTCTAAACACAGTGTTCTGTGGATGTAGTGCAGACAGCCGGTTCCGGCTTTGACGTATTGTTCCATCGTTGCATTTGGTTTATCGGGCGTCAGGTAGCTTCAACAAGATTATCATTAGTCATTTGTTACACTGCCACTAGTCTGAGTTACCATCTTGTGGAGTGAATGCAACTCTTGGCTGTCTATCTCATCGCTCGCGAAAGTGTTTGTTGCCCGATCTTCTCAGAGGTCGATTCCGGGAGCACCGTCTGTGGCCCCTTGGTTCTTGTAAGACATGTCTGTTCTAAAAGGAGGTCTGATGGCCAATAGTTCAGTGTAACGCTCCTTCAGCCCACACCTTCTGCGGGTATAATCTGCCTCAGTACCCTTTAAGGAACTTATGTACTGGTCCTTGCGTTTTATTATTGTATTATTTATTACAATACCTTGTAACGCCTACATTAAAGGTTATAAATATGTCTAGTTAGTAGTTCTGGTCGCCTTATGGAATAAATCTTGCATTGTAGTGTCCAGTGGATGTTAAGGGTTGTCTTACAAAGTTTACCATCGTCTTATTTCATCCGTTTGGTGATCAGTTGCGTGTTTTTTTTTCTTTTAACTTTTGCTAATGTATTTGCTGTTTTACAGTAGGTTTCTAATTTTCTTGTATTATTGCCGTTCTTGGCGTGTAAGGCCTTCAGCCGTGATTGTGGTCATTTGTCTTAAAATTCTAATTTGGTATTTGTATTTACGCAGTAAGGCTTTAAAACCTTATTTACTGCCATTCCTGGCGTCCGATGCCTTCTGCTGTGTTTGTAACGACTTGCCTTTAATATTTCAATACCTGTAATTTGTAAGTTGCAGCGAGTTTTAAACAATTCTTAATGTATTGCCATTCCTGGCATGTAAGGCCTTCTGTCCACATCACAGTGGCTTGCTTTTAAAACATTATCTGGTGTATCTGCATATAATGGTGATTCACTAAACTGTAAGTCACTGAAAACACTATTATTTACACAGTTGAATATTTCTTCATTAATAACGTGTGGTATTTTTATTTATTGTTGAATCCGGAAATACTGGTTTAAAATATATTGTGTGTAACTGTAAAAGGCAACCAATAGTAACTGATTACGGCCCCACCCACAATAGTAACCGAATCCTGCCTTCCCTTGACTACCAGGTTACAGGCATACTACCAGTGAAATCAAAGAAACAATCAGATGCCACAACCAAAACCAACGGATGCGAAGTGGTGTTAGCAGACGCCATTAGACACGGGTGTGAGAGTATAGTGCTCCACAACAGAGCACTGTTCTGTTAAACACGAGCGCCTTGTGCCCCAGACGAGTGGTCGGTGAGGATTACAGGGGCTGTCAGATGAAGGTTAACTTCTTCTCACATGGTGAAGGTGTTGACTTGAAAGCAGAACTCCGTGACTATACCAACCAGCATAATGGAGATTATCCAACAGTACCAATTTCCGAGGTGAAAGAGACTGTAGAACTAATCCTAGTTACTGTGGTGCAGGATATGGATGCGTCAATTAATGCGACATCTCGCAGTTTGCTTGTAAAATTATCGCTGAAGGAAAGATTGCTACTCATCCACTACGAAATTGTAGGTTAGTTGGTGCAGTTGGCAACTGATTACAATTAATTAAAATACAAACGATGTTGGTAGTTGAACTTGGAAAGGCTGCCATGAAACGCACGTTCCTTGGGATAAAGAAGTTATTAGTCGATCGTATCATTGGTCGGAAAACCATTCGTGAAAAGAACACACATGTTGACTTCTCGGCAGGCCAATTTCTATTTTAGAAGAATACGGCGCCAAGGTCCAACAAGACCATCTCAGGCAGGAGAGTGGTTATGAGTGATACTGCAGAGGGGAACATACTAAACTCATTATGGATAGCAACCATAAGTATCCCATGTGTGTTAACAAAGATAAGACGTCTATTAGTCTTGCCGAAGAGCTCTGTAAGAAATTAGAAGAGCCAACACCTCTTAGTCAAGATCAGAAGCGTCACTCAGGCAGTTTAATTAACATTTATTATGAAGTCTATGAGGAAAGGCCTGGCCATGTAAATGTGTATGCATGCCACCTTGAAGTTTATACCACGATAAGACTTCCTGACGCAGTTTCTATCCAATCCCCTTGAAACCCAGACCTGCAGTCTAGGAAGAGATGAACCGAACGGTTTGTGACACTTACTTGCCTCTGAACAGCGCCTACTGTGGCCCACTCCTCGTTGTACCAAAAAGCGACCCCGAAGTTCGCCCAGTACTGGACTCTAAGGTCATAAATACATTCCTGGAAATGGAAAAAAGAACACATTGAAACCGGTGTGTCAGACCCACCATACTTGCTCCGGACACTGCGACAGGGCTGTACAAGCAATGATCACACGCACGGCACAGCGGACACACCAGGAACCGCGGTGTTGGCCGTCGAATGGCGCTAGCTGCGCAGCATTTGTGCACCGCCGCCGTCAGTGTCAGCCAGTTTGCCGTGGCATACGGAGCTCCATCGCAGTCTTTAACACTGGTAGCATGCCGCGACAGCGTGGACGTGAACCGTATGTGCAGTTGACGGACTTTGAGCGAGGGCGTATAGTGGGCATGCGGGAGGCCGGGTGGACATACCGCCGAATTGCTCAACACGTGGGGCGTGAGGTCTCCACAGTACATCGATGTTGTCGCCAGTGGTCGGCGGAAGGTGCACGTGCCCGTCGACCTGGGACCGGACCGCAGCGACGCACGGATGCACGCCAAGACCGTAGGATCCTACGCAGTGCCGTAGGGGACCGCACCGCCACTTCCCAGCAAATTAGGGACACTGTTGCTCCTGGGGTATCGGCGAGGACCATTCGCAACCGTCTCCATGAAGCTGGGCTACGGTCCCGCACACCGTTAGGCCGTCTTCCGCTCACGCCCCAACATCGTGCAGCCCGCCTCCAGTGGTGTCGCGACAGGCGTGAATGGAGGGACGAATGGAGACGTGTCGTCTTCAGCGATGAGAGTCGCTTCTGCCTTGGTGCCAATGATGGTCGTATGCGTGTTTGGCGCCGTGCAGGTGAGCGCCACAATCAGGACTGCATACGACCGAGGCACACAGGGCCAACACCCGGCATCATGGTGTGGGGAGCGATCTCCTACACTGGCCGTACACCACTGGTGATCGTCGAGGGGACACTGAATAGTGCACGGTACATCCAAACCGTCATCGAACCCATCGTTCTACCATTCCTAGATCGGCAAGGGAACTTGCTGTTCCAACAGGACGATGCACGTCCGCATGTATCCCGTGCCACCCAACGTGCTCTAGAAGGTGTAAGTCAACTACCCTGGCCAGCAAGATCTCCGGATCTGTCCCCCATTGAGCATGTTTGGGACTGGATGAAGCGTCGTCTCACGCGGTCTGCACGTCCAGCACGAACGCTGGTCCAACTGAGGCGCCAGGTGGAAATGGCATGGCAAGCCGTTCCACAGGACTACATCCAGCATCTCTACGATCGTCTCCATGGGAGAATAGCAGCCTGCATTGCTGCGAAAGGTGGATATACACTGTACTAGTGCCGACATTGTGCATGCTCTGTTGCCTGTGTCTATGTGCCTGTGGTTCTGTCAGTGTGATCATGTGATGTATCTGACCCCAGGAATGTGTCAATAAAGTTTCCCCTTCCTGGGACAATGAATTCACGGTGTTCTTATTTCAATTTCCAGGAGTGTATAATAATCATTCCTGTACATACACACCAAGAGAACATTGATGAGTTAATACAAAATTTTAGAAGAGTTGATGTGAAAGCAAATTTGCGAAAGTCACACTTTGCCTTGGAGAAAAATACGTTCCTTGGCCATCTGGCTGACGGGAAAGGAATTCTGCCCGATGCCGATTCGCTTGGTAAGACCATTCCCACGTGATAAAAAATAAGATAAAATAAAACAGTTTAAAAAGTTTCTGTAACTCGCCTCAGGCACAAATATCAAGATTCTGAAAATGACTGCGCTTCAGAGACTGTGCATGCAAGAGCCTCAATGGATGGGAATTAACAGACAATGTAATAACACAAATCGTCTTAAGAAATGAAAAATGCACTAATTTTAACAAGATAGGAAACTTGTGCATCAAGTTTTCAAATAGCCACCGTGGGACATTCGTCTCTGGGGCTTCATAAGTATTAGTCCGTGGCTGCACGCGATCGGGTTCGTCGTAGAAGGCCATCTTTGAAATGGAACTATAATTTACTAATATTTTCTCCCCCCAAGAAACTGAGACGATTACATTCCTATATCTCAGTATGTGCTATGAGTGTAGGAGACCATGCATGTCTAACTTGAGAAATAAATTAAAATGACCTTTTCAGGAGAGCAGCATGCAACAGCTACGGTGTGGAATGAAGGGGGCACAGCTTCGTGTAGATACCATTTGATCATTACGGCGACTGTGTAAATCAATATCACACAAGTAACCTTAATAAACTTAAAGGTATAGCTGGACAGTCCTGAAAGCTTAGATCCATTTAAAGACACTCATAATTAAGGGGAAAAACTTCATTTGTGAAGAACATTAACACTTAAATTCAAGGAACATTCATTCCAAGTTTAATATTTCAAATCAGTGTTTATTGAAGTACATCGCTTTTTAAATTTCTCTCCCTTTACTTAAAATCGAAGGCCAAAGCTATTTTTACGATTTTTAGCTTAATGTTAATGTATTTAGATGCAGCTTTAGATACCTGGGCAGGCACAAATTTCAAGAACTTAAACACTGCTGCGCTTCAACAACTGTGCATGCAAGAGCTTCAATGGATGAAATAACAGTCAACCAGATGCAAATTACAGGTTTACGTGAAATTTTACTTCAGTACAGAACGGTGCAACATAGTGCCGTCCCTAAAGAAGAAATAAGTAAAGGAAAATCGTATAACACAGTAGCCTATGTCTCCATAGGAAAAAAAGATAGTTTAAATATAGAAGCATACTATTACTTTCTAACAAAATCAATTTAAAAATGATTAATTATCACATCGATGTCACTTCTAAAGCTATAAATGAGTGTCTTCATAATCGTTAATCTGAAATTATGGTTAGACATCAAAAGAAATTGTCAGAATTCAAAAGTAGGACATTGGTTAATAATGGCAATACGATTACTGCGGATCCTGGTACTAAGCATCCTTTTTACGACAGAGTATTGAATAAGTCTTAAATTGTTTTCAATCAAGTTGAAAATGTAATTATACGTTAAGGTTTCTAGTACAATGTTCCCAACTAGTTTAATGATTCGTATTTTAGAAGTATTGACAATTGTGTAATCGATCTCAAAATAGGTGTACACATCTCAAATTTGGTAGGGTTAGATTGGTAAAGATTGTACACGAGTGCAATAACATTAAAGAAAAAGAAATTACCTTAAAAAGAAGAAAATCTGTTTAACAGCACGTCTCCAATTGATAGAAAATGATTCTTTAATGACTAAAACTGACAAAGATAATACTATTGTTATCACTTAGGTGAATGAATATATACATAAAACTGTTAATTTTTTTGAGGGAAACGACATCGTTGAGGTCACCACCTATCCTACCGTAAACTGTAAAAAGAAATACGGCAATCCGTAGCTAACACTGATAGCTTGTTAGAGAAGCATGAAAACAAATAACTTGTCAACATGAATACAAAGCCACCACTTTCGTCCATCAGTCAACGGTATGGGGAGTAAACTGTTTACCGACACAGGATCATGACTAGTCCGTTTGCGAACACAACATTTCAGTTAAAAATAGTGCTGATTTAGAAAACGAAATAAAACCAATAAAATGTACACCGGACACTAAGTTGGTCTCATTTGAATTAGAAAGCTTTTAGACTTATGTTCCTACTGATTTGACTCTTAACATTATCAAGAATAATTTATTGCAGGATAAAAAATTAATTGGAGTATAAATCGCCGAGCTTATTAATTTTTTACACTTGATACTTTAATTATTTCACAATCAATGGCAAATTTTACGTACAATCAGATGGTCCAGCGAAGGGTAGTCCACTACCACTCGCCGGAGTCTTACGGACATTGTGAATTCCCTGGAAAGTGGTTTCTTTAGTTCTAACTCAGAATTAGAAAGAAAACTACACTTTTATGCTCGTTATGTAGACGATATAATTGTTGCCTTTGATGGCGATGATCAAGAATGGGAACAGTTGTTCAACACGTTCGGTAGTTTCCACGAGAAAATATACTTTACAAATTTTCAATGGCTTCTGGAATGCTCCTTCCGTCAAGCTCAAGAGATCTACCTGAACTGCGATTCAGCGAGTGTCGTTCAATAAGTAATGCACAGTATTTTTTCCCGAAAGGAGGTTGGTTATTCAGGATCCCAATACACCATATTATTCCCCCCTCTTTTGACAACAAAATTCTGTATTTCAATATAATGTGTGTCCAATGTGCCTGTCTTGCGCCGTCTTACTGGGAGGGCACGGTACCACTCTACTCCGGTTCGATGTGATGAACCCGTGATTCATCGCCTGTGACGATGTTCGACAAAAATTGTCACTGTCAGGTTCGTACCGCGCAAACTATGCCGCACACATGGTCTTTCAATGAGTTTTGGGGTCTTCTGTTAGGCGCCGAAGTATTCGGCGGGCCCTTACCTTTGAAGACCCCAACTGGCGGACGAGGGTGACAGCGCTACCGACAGCGAGGTATTTCACTGTGGTCCGTCGATCACCTCAGATGGCAGTGTCCGCACCTACCAACATTGCTGGTGTTGCAGCTGTGTGCAGTTAGACGGCACGCAGGAGATCGGACAGGTTTGCGCGACCCTCTATATCTACATCTCTACTCTGCTACCGTACGGTGTGTGGCGGAGGGTACCCTGTACCACTATTGATCATTTCCTTTCCTCGTCCACTCGAAAACAAGGCGAGGGAAATACCACAGTCTATATACTTCCGTTCGAGTCCTAATTTTTCGTATCTTATCTTCGTGGTTCTTAAGTACAACGTATGTTGGTGGCAGTGGAATTGTTGGGTAGACAGCTTAAAATACCGGTTCTCTAAATTTTCTCAACAGTCTTTCTCGAAGAGAGCGTCGCCTTGCCTTCAGGGACTCCCTATTGAGTTCCCGAAGCTCTCCGTAACACGTGTTGTTCAGACTTACCGGTAACAAATCTAGCAGAACGCCTCTGAATTTCTTCGATGTCTTCCTTCAGTCCAACGTGGTACGGACCCCAAAAACTCTAGCAGTATGCAAAAATAGGTCGCACCAGTGACCTATATGAGGTAAACCATTCTTTTCTAGGATTCTTCCAATAAACCGAAGACTACTATTCGCCTTCCCTATAATAGTTCTCATATGCTCATCTCATCTCATATTCAAAAAACAACCGCAGATTGCCGCCCAGTCTGTCCGTCAAGTCATTTATGAATACAGAGAACAACAGCGGTCCTATAACACTTCCCTGGGGCGCTCTTGGCGATCTGTCTCTGATGATCTCTCTCCATCGAGGACAACTTTCTGGGTTCTATTACTTAAGAAGTCTTCGAACCACTCACATACCTGTGAATTTATTCCATATGCTTGTAACTTCGTTAACAGTGTGGAATGAGGCACCATGTCAAATGCTTTTCGGAAATTATCTCATCTAAGAAAAGGGCAAGCTGAGTTTCGCAAGAGCGATGCCTTCTAAAACCATGCTGATTCCTGGACATAAGCTTCTCAGTCTCAAGAAAGTTTCTTATATAGTTTATTATATTCTAACTGACAATATGTTCAAGGATTCTGCAGCAAACAGAAGTTGGGGATACTGGTCTGTAATTTTGCGGATCCGTTCTTTTACCCTTCTTATGTACTGGAGTCACCTGCACCTGTGCCAATTTGCTTGGGACTTTGTGCTGGGCGAGAGATTCGAGATAAATGAAAGCTAGGGTAAGGGGCCAATGCGTAGAAAACTCTTCGTAAAATCGAACTGGGATTCCATCCGGACCTAGTAATTTATTTGCTTTGAAACCTTTCAGGTGTTTCTCTACGCCAGGGGTACTTGTTACTATGTCGTCCATACGGGTGTCGCGACGATGACAGACGCCTCGTCCAACGACTCACCTTGCTTTTGTTCACTGCCGGATCCCCACAGACATTCTGCAAGCGCCTATGAATAGCTGGATGCTCTGGGTTTCCGCCAGCTCTCCGCTCGGAACGCATCTCCGTTACAGACGCCATGAAAATAAAGGAGCTGAAGCGTAAATATTCCACGATGCTCCGAAATAAATTCCGCATTTCTCAACGGAAACTGGTCGAGAATAAAGATGTGTTGCGTTACTTATTGAACGCCCCTCTTAAAACTGAACAATTGCACAGTCTTTCATGGTTGCGACGACATTCTCATCTTTATTTCGTTCTAGACTACCTCTAATAATTGTACAAAGATTTACTGTAAGACAACGCAGTTGTGAAATTGAAAGAACATGCGGAAAAAATTGTTCCTTCTTTCTCCTGGCCTAATCCCGTGTCGTGACGGGAGCGGCAGGTTATTTCTGGATTTGACAAACCCAGCGGTAGAGGGTGGCCCCATGCGCTTCCTGTCGCCATCCTTTCCCAGCCGGCATGGAATCTGTGTACCCCGTCTGTCAGCGTTATGAGTCACCCCACGTGAAAGTGTGGGAATGTTTCTTTTTCTTTTTTTAACGTATACGAATTTTGTAGCTGAGTAACAGTCTGTTATTCATCTAAACACCTAGAAACCGCATGTAAGCTGACCAGAAGCAGCCGCCGTCTTTCACCCACCTGGAGTATTCCATCTGGGGCCTGCACGCCTTTCTCTGCCTCGTGATGACTGGGTGTTGTGTGATCTCCTTAGGTTAGTTAGGTTTAACTAGTTCTAAGTTCTAAGGGACTGATGACCATAGATGTTAAGTCCCATAGTGCTCAGAGCCATTTGAACGATTTTTTTTTTTTTTTTTTAACCAGCGCGCCTCCCCGAACCGCGGAAGTGGCGTACGAGAGCGCGCGTCTGTCCGGACGAGTAACTGCAAAGAATGGTTAAATTCCTGTAGTGCAGTTCTCATCAAATGACCTGATACAAGAGAACGCACCTTACTGACACCCCACACATACTCACACACACACACACATCTTACATCTGCGTTCTACATACATACTCCACATGCCACCGTGCGATGTTTGGAGGAGAGTACCCTGTACAACCACTATTGATTCCCTCTTCTGTCCCACTCGCAAACAGAGGGTAAAGCAACTACGCGCCTTCGCACGAGACCTAACTTCTCGTATCTTACCTTCGTGGTCCTTGAGCGCAATGTATGTTGGCGCCAGTAGAATCGTTCTGCAGTCAGCTACAAAAACTGATTCCCTAAATTTTCTGTTCGTCGTAAGGTACGCCTTCCCTCCAGGGATTCCCACTTCACTCCCCGAAGCACCCCCGTAACACTTCGCATTGCTCGAAACTACTGGTAAGAAATCTAGCAGCTCGCCTCTGGACAGCTCTGACGCCTCCCTTTAATCCGACCTAGTGTTAATACCAAACACTCAAAGAGTACTCCAGAATAGGTCGTACTAGCGTCCTATACGAGGTATCCTTTACAGGTGAATCACACTTCCCCAAAATCCCCCCAAAGACCGAAGTCGACCATTCGCCTGCACTGCCACAATCCTCCCACGCTCTCTCCGTTTCCAATGCTTTGCAACGCCTCGCCCATATATTTAAGCGACGTGACTGCGTCAAGCAGTATACTACTAATGTTGCATCCGAACATTACGGCTTGTTTTTCAACTCATCCGCATTAACTTACATTTTTCTACACTTAGATTTAGCTACGAGCGTTGGATTTAAACAGTGGCAACTATTTATTCACAACCGATACAAAAGTGCTACATGTTTGCATCTGTTACTGTCCTTCAAAGTAGTTGCCAGCGTTTTGTAGAACCCGTTGCCAGCGATGTGGAGGGCGTAGTATACCGTTAGCAGAGCCTGTTCTGTTGATGGTGCTAATGGAGCGGTCTACTGCCTGTCGAATCTCTGCAACAGTTCTGAAGCGAATGCCACGAAGTGGTTCCTTAATCTTCGGAATCAAATCAAAGTCCCAAGGGCTTAAGTCCGGGAAGTATGGTGGATGGTACAGTATTTCCCAGTCCCATCGACCCAACAGAACAGCCACAGCTTGCGCTGTATGCGCCCGCGCATTGTCGTGCAAAATGATGGGTACATCGCGCAGAAAGTGCCGCCGCTACTTTCGCAAAGCTGGTCGCAGGTGACGCTCCAAAAACGAAGCGTAATACTGTGCATTGACGGTCTAACGTCGAGGAACGTAATGCGTTATGATAACACCATCACAGTCGTACACGATAATCACCACAACTTTAGACCGCTCCATTCGCGCCATCAACAGAACAGGCTCTGATAACGGTATACTACGCCTTCCACAACGCTGGCAACGCTGGTGACCACTTTAAAGGACAGTAACAGGTCCAAATATGTAACTCTTTTGTATCGGTTATGAATAAATAGTTGCCACTATTTAAGTTCCAACCCTCGTACCATTCATCATACCAACTAAAAATTATGTTTAAGTCATTTTGTATCCTGCTCTAGTCACTCAACGTCGACACCTTACCGCGCACCAAAGCATCATCAGCAAGCAACCGCAATTTGATGCATATCCTGTCCGCTAAATCGTTTGTGCACATAAGGAACAACACCAACCCCATCACACACGTGGGGCACTCCTGACGATACCCTCGTCTCAGATGCACACTTTCCGTCGAGGACAAAATACTGGTTTCTATAAATTAAGAAGTTTCGAGCTGTTCAGATATCCGGGAAGCTATTCCATATACTCAAACCTTCTTTAATGGTCTGCAGTGGGGCAGCGTGTTAAATGCTTTTCAGAAATCTAGAAATAGGGATAGTGGATGTTGCCCTTCATCGATAGTTCTACGTATAGGCCTATCGTGTGAGAGAAGGGCAAGCTGAGTTCGCAAGAGCGGTGCTTTCTAAATCGGTGCTGATCCGTGAACATAAGATTTTCGGACTCAAAATTTGTTATATTTCAACTGAGAATACGTTCAAGAACTTTGCAGGAAACCTATCGTAAGGGTGATGGTCTGTAATTTTGCAAGTTCTTCTTTCACCACTCTCATATACAGAAGTTACCTGTTTTTTTTTTCCTTTCTTTTTTTTCTCTCGTCGCTAGAAATTTTGCACTGAGCGAGAATTCGCGATGAATGCAATCAAGGTAAAGACCCAGGGTCGTAGATTAGTCTTTGTAAAATTGAACTGGGATTCCAACCGGACCTGGCGAATTATTTGCTTTCAACTCTTTCAGTTGTTTCTCTACGCCAGGTATGGTTATTACCACGTCAGCCATACGGGATTCTGCTAGATGGCCATAACGAAATCAAAATGGTTCAAATGGCTCTGAGCACTATGCGACTTAACTTCTGAGGTCATCAGTCGCCTAGAACTTAGAACTAATTAAACCTAAGGACATCACACACATCCATGCCCGAGGCAGGATTTGGACCTGCGACCGTAGCGGTCGCTCGGCTCCAGACTGTAGCGCCTAGAACCGCAAGGCCACTCCGGCAGGCGCCATAACGAACATCGCCGAGGGACAGACTCCATAGAGGTTGTATACCGTCGATTTTTTTTCATAAATGTTTGGGTGCTGTAAGTTTTTCTATGAAAAAGTTTTGCTAACGAAAGTGGCAACAAAGAAGACGTGAAACAGCTTCTGTAAGAAACTACCCATTTCGTGTGCAGAGAATACACTGACTGACACATCTCAGATTTGAGATCTTACAATTGTAAAGATCTTACAAAGTCAATACCAAAATGGCCAAAACAAAAGTAAAACTTCATTTTCTTTAAATGTAACGGTGAATCTACTCTCCCCGCAGGGTACCCAATTACGTTAACAATATGTAATACCCGGTGTTAGGCAAACTAGACTCCGGTCACGATACGGAGTAGCAAAACGGGCCCCCTCCAGATACTGAGGTGCCGTGATTTCTGTGCGGGCTTTGAATAACATTTCGCCGTTCGCCAGGGAGCTCGCGTGAGCGGAATACGATGAAATAATACGGCGCGCCGACTAAAAATACGGACTACGATTCCAGGCAGGCGCACGCGGCCGCTGATCGGATCGTGGGAGGGGACCGAGTCCTCGACACGGGAATCGCAGCCAGCATCGGCTTCCATGACGTCCCAGATACAATCTCGCTACGACCGACGCTGTAGCAGAGCTTGTATTTCACACGATTCTAGCATTCACCATTTTTGTGTAATCATCATAATCACTATCCACACGTTGTCTGGTGAATAGCCCGATCCTTCTAAGTAGGCTCCGCTATAACGCACATCCTATCACTCCAATCACCTTTCAATCAACTTCACTAGATAATTTAGTGGCTGACGTCCTCTTCAGAAAAGAAACACATGGCAAACACTGCCGCCAGACCTGTAATTGGCTGAGCCGTCAACCCGCCAAAGATTGGGTTTCCGATGGTGTGGTTACGCAGATACACTTCCGGAAAAAAAAATCGTTGCAGCAAGGAAGACATGTGCGTCATCAACGAAAGTTGTTAGATGTGTTTCTACTAATGTGTAATCAAATTTTGCGCTAGTCGCATGAGACAGCGCTAGTAGTGCCACTATGAGAATGCAAATAAGATTTCAGTTAAGTACACGTATCTTTTAGATTGGACGTGATGAGCTGATATTTGTCAAAAATGCCCTTAAGTCGACAAGAACGCCATTATCAACACCTCACTTGTCGTGCAATAAGGCTACGACGCGCTGGATGTTCCTTCTGCGATATGGCAGAAGGACTTGGCAGGAATGAACCGGTGTGGCCGTGCGGCTCTAGGCGCTTCAGTCTGAAACCGCGTGACCGCTACGGTCGCAGGTTCGAATCCCGCCTCGGGCATGGATGTGTGTGATGTCCTTAGGTTAGTTAGGTTTAAGTAGTTCTACGTTCTAGGGGACTGGTGACCACAGATGTTAAGTTCCATAGTGCTCAGAGCCATTTGAACCATTTTTGAGGAATGAATCCACTGTAAATAATTGCTGGCAGAGGTGGTCACGGGAATGGAAGGTCGCAAGAGGATAGGTCTCCGGAGGGCCACGTGGCACTAACGAAAGGAAAGACCACAGTTTTCGGCGTACTGCTCTAAGCATCGTACTGCATCTGCAGCAGCAATTTGAGCAGTAATTGGCATCACAGTGAGACAAATAGGTTACGACAATAACGGCTCCGACGTAGACACTCCTCAAACCACTGCCATTTGCGACTTAAGTGGTGGCAAGCAAGATCTCACCAGAGGGCATAGGGTGGACGTGGTGGTGGACGTGTGTTACTTTTTCTAATGAAAAATGCTCTGCCTCGGTGCCAGTGTGTTGGTTAGAAGAAGGACAGTTGAGGTCCTTCAACCAACCTGTCTGTTTGCAAGACACAGTGGACCTACACCTGGAGTTACAGTTCGGGGTGCAATTTCGTGCTGGTACCGGCGGAGGTTCGAGTTCTCCCTCGGGCATGGGTGTGTGTGTGTGTTTGTCCTTAGGATAATTTAGGTTAAGTAGTGTGTAAGCTTAGGGACTGATGACCTTATCAGTTAAGTCCCATAAGATTTCACACACATCTGAGTGTCGACATGTTGCACTTCCTGGTCGATCACGAAATCTGCCTCCAATCGAGAATACATGGAATATCATCGAACGACAACTTCAGCATAATCCACGACCAGCATTAATAGTTCCTTTGTTGACCTGTCAAGTGCAACAGACATGGAGCTTCAGCCGACACCTGAACAATAGAGTGCACTCACGTTTGCATGCTTGCATTCAAAATTCTGGCGATTACACCCATTATTAATGTACCAGCATTTCACATCTGAATGGCTTATCTCGCTCTTATTCGTATATTAACCTGTGATCTTGCAATGTTGAGCATTTAAATGTGTTACTTAGGCAAATCTATTTCCGAAATTTCATTATTCTACATTTATTTTTGGTGTTAGAATTTTTTCGTCTGTTTAATTTACAAATATATTACGACTCATATGTAAGGAAGGTAGCTAGTTAGATATCTGAGATATAATTACAAAAATAATTATTGTGGATTTCGGATAAAATAAAGTATGTTGTTGTTGTGGTCTTCAGTCCTGAGACTGGTTTGATGCAGCTGTCCATGCTACTCTGCCCTGTGCAAGCTTTTTCATCTCCCAGTACCTACTGCAGCCTACATCCTTCTGAATCTGCTTACTGTATTCATCTCTTGGTCTCCCTCTACGATTTTTACCTTCCACGCTGCCCTCCAATACTAAATTGGTGATCCCTTGATGCCTCAGAACACGTCCTACGAACCGATCCCTTCTTCTGGCCAAGTTGTGCCACAAACTTCTCTTCTCCCCAGTCCTATTCAATACTTCATCATTAGTTATGTGATCTACCCATCTAATCTTCAGCATTCTTCTGTAGCACCACATTTCGAAAGCTTCTATTCTCTTCTTGTCCAAACTATTTATCGTCCATGTTTCACTTCCTTACATGGCTACACTCCATACGAATACTTTCAGAAACGACTTCCTGACACTTAAATCTATATTCGATGTTAACAAATTTATCTTCTTCAGAAACGCTTTCCTTGCCATTGCCAGCCTACATTTTATATCCTCTCTACTTCGACCATCATCAGTTATTTTGCTGCCCAAATAGCAAAACTCCTTTACTACTTTAAGTGCCTCATTTCCTAATCTAATTCCGTCAGCATCACCCGACTTAATTAGACTACATTCCATTATCCTTGTTTTGCTTTTGTTGATGTTCATCTTATATCCTCCTTTCAAAACACTGTACATTCCATTCAACTGCATTTCTAAGTCCTTTGCTGTCTCTGACAGAATAACAATAAAGTAAGTGGGTAGAAAATAAAACAGGTGACAACAGTCACCTTTCAGACGTTTTCACTTAAAGCACCATGTCACCTCCAGGTGGATTAAAAATCTTTACTGACAAGTCAGCTGAACCAAACGGAATATTTCCTCGACAAAAGAAATGGATGGAACTTCATCTGTAATGTCATCGATGTCAGATAAATGCGGTCGCTAAAATTGCTAGTTGTGGAAGCTGCTCTATACAGTGGTAACGAGAAAATGTTTCCAAGTTGGTTTCGCGGTTCGATACTACTGCAGCTTCTGTACACAAGAAGTCAGTAGCACCGTACAGAATTTATCTTCTGTCTGGATAGTTTCACTGTGCATGAATTAAAATCAAATTACCTTGTTGCAGAAGTTCTGTGTGCCGCGTAGCAAAGTCACTTGGAAACCAATAATATTCAGAACAGAATATCGTCCAAATGCCTCAGGTATCCAAGAGGTATTACATTCAGAAATATAACGTTGCGGGCGACTAACTTTAGCTCGCAATCGAAAATTAAAATTATTGCCAATGACAATTCTGTGGAACATATCACGGCGCCCTGCTGGTACTGTTCAGATTCCTGTCCCTACCTGTAAAGAGGTAATTATTACTCAAACATCATTCTGGTCCCTGAACTTTATATAAATGTATTTGAGAAGTTAATGAAGCCCGGTTGTAGTAGCTGATGCACGTAATTTTATTGAGGTGTATCGTTTTATTAGAACCGGCGTGTATATGATATTAACAAAGAGGAGTCATCTACACTGCTGCGTGTATAATGCGAGGAAGATTAAGATTTGCTGCACTGTCGACTGCAAGAGACGGAAGACTACGGAAGGGCTGTGAAAGGAAATCAGTCGTGTCTTGTTTAAACAATACATCGTGACATTTGCTGCATTCGTATTAGAGAGGCAAGATAGATTTGTGTGGGCGCCTCTGGAGTCTGTGCCTTAAGCATTGCTCCACTTCTCTCAATTTTTCTCATATACACTGATGTTGTAAGTAGGCTGTTTAGGTTTTTATGTGGGTAACGCCATGTAGCGCTCTATATGAAAATCACTGGCTGTGCTGTGTGCAGTCTGTGGCTGGTTTGCATTGTTGTTTGCTATTGCAGTGTTGGCCTGCTGGATGTGAACAGCGCGTAGCGTTGCGCAGTTGGAGGTGAGCCGCCAGCAGTGGTGGATGTGGGCAGAGAGATGGCGGAATTTTGAGAGCGGACGATCTGGACGTGTGTCCATCAGAAAGAGTAAATTTGTAATATTGGATATCATGGACTGACATATATATTATGACTTTTGAACACTATTAAAGTAAATACAATGCTTGTTCTCTATCAAAATCTTTCATTTGCTAACTATGCCTATCAGTAGTTAGAGCCTTCAGTAGTTTGAATCTCTTATTTAGCTGGCAGTATTGGCGCTCGCTGTGTTGCAGTAGTTCGAGTAACGAAGATTTCTGTGAGGTAAGTGATTTGTGAAACGTGTAGGTTATTGTTAGTCAGGACCATTCTTTTGTAGGGATTTTTCAAAGTCAGATTGCGTTGCCCTAAAAATATTGTGTGTCAGTTTAAGCATAGCCATTTATAATTTTTCTAAGGGGACGTTTCAATGTGACGAAAGTAGTGGAATGGCGATACGTGCATACGCAGATAGCGGTAGCATCGCATGCACAAGGTATAAAAGGACAGTGCACTAGTAGAGCTGTCATTTGCACTCAGGTCATTCACGTCAAAAGGTTTCCAAAGTGATTACAGCCTACGACTGCATTAACGGACTTTGAATGAAGAATGAAGAATGGGCTTATGGGACATTCCATAGCGGTAGCATCGCATGCACAAGATATAAAAGGACAGTGCACTGGTGGAGCTGTCATTTGCACTCAGGTCATTCACGACAAAAGGTTTCCAAAGTGATTACAGCTTACGACTGCATTAACGGACTTTGAATGAAGAATGAAGAATGGGTGCATGGGACATTCCATTTCAAAAATCATTAAAGGAATTCAATATTCAGTGATCCACAGTTTCAGCAGTGTGCCGACGGCCTTCACTTAACGACCGAGAGCAGTTGCGTTTGAACGGAGTTGTCAGTACTAAAAAAAAAAGCAACACTGCCTGAAATAACCGCATGAAACAATGTGGGAGGTACGACGACGTATCGGTCAGGACAGCGAGGCGAAATTTGGCGTTAATGGGTCGCATCAGACGAGCTACACGTGTGTCTTTGCTAACAGCATCAGTTCGCCTGCAGCACTTCTCGGCTCGTAACTGTACAGTTGGACCCCAGACGACTGTAAAACCATGGCCTGGCCAGATCAGTCCCTTTTCCAGTTGGTGGTTTTTACGTGTTGTTTTTTCCTTCTCAGCACCCCCCCTCCCCGCCCCCCCCCCCCCCCCACCGTCCGGACCCCAAAAACATGCACACAAACACACTTTGCTCCTGTTACATACACTATATGTAATCCCCCTTAAGGCATCGCATTAATATTAATAGCATAAGAGGATCAGCATTGGTCGTTGAAGTAGAAATCTTCATCCTATTGTAAATCGATTTCAGTTACTGTGTGATCATCACCAGTCCTAGTATTAAAGCCTTGTGGACTTATAAATACGAGCAGTAAAACTACAATATCTGCAAATATCGATAAACAGGCTCGTCAGACCGAAGGTACAAATATGCTAGAGAGGATGTAATGACTATTAGATAGTTTCTGAGTGATGCGAGATTGATAATTATTCTTTTGCTCTGTGCAGCGGCTGACGCTTGCTGAGCTGGCCCTCCGCGACACACCGTCAGGTGGCTTGCGGAGTATGGATGTGCATGGAATGTCCGAACCGCCATCCAGCAACATGTTCCTGCGAATGGATCGACCTTAAGTTTGACGTGAATACGGTGGGGGAGCCGAGCAACGGGCTAAGAAAAATAGTCTCTACCTCAACAACCAATCGTTCTTTTCTCATGAGAAGAAATCTGTATGGCAATGCAAATTAGTCGTTGCATTATATTCGATCGGGTCTAGCGTTCTTCAAGGTTGCACAAGTCAAAGTTGTTAACTGAAATTGAAAATGTCAGGCCCCGTAATTCGACGAGGTACAGCGCTTGTGCTAGTTTTGAAACGATGTATAACATTTTACCTTGAGTGATCAGTGGTTTAATTTAGAGAAAAAACTGATATAACAGTGCGCTCATTTTTTTTTAGTAATTTTGCTTATTTTGTAGTTTTTAAATCATTACGTGAAGTTAAAATAAATAATTATTCCATAGAAACGACAATTTTCAATTCGGTTGTTTTATTAGCACCGCTGACCGGCGGAATAATTTTGATACTGCTGGATACTAATTCATCGTACCAGTCGCTATTTTTACACTGACGTAGATCGTTCACACACTAGAATTTTATTTAGATCGCTTTATGACGAGGTTCAACCGAGCAAAAATACATAAAGAAACATGCACTTGGAGTGAACTGTAGCGCATGGGATCTGACGTTACCTAATTAATTTTCAATAAAATTCTCCTCCTTTAAAAATGGGAACTGCGACAAAGTACACATGCAAACGGAAACAATGCAAGCGTAATTTTTTAAAACGCACAGTAGCAATAGAAATTTTAAACAGCACAGATTTGAGACGTGGCTGGCTGATCCTGGAACTGAAACAGAACAAAGTGGCCACTTGCGTTTTAAGGAAGTCTCCAACCGAAACGCTTGACTGCGTATCATGGCGACATCCAAAATAAAGGCAGGTTTCCGCATAGCTTCACAATTGCCTTTTTACAAATATATAAAAAGTGTTTCATTAAAATTGGGCGTAATAAGTTCTAAACGATATAAATTCATCACGCCGTATGTATTAATAGGCAGTGCTCTAGCCGCATGCACATAAGAGCTATTCCATGTTGCCGAGTTGTCCAGTACGAATGAGGCCACTGCTGGGCTATTGGTTTCACTGACTACTGCTTATTGCCTCCCCACAAGCAGTCATTCCTCTTCCCATAGCAAACAGGGAAATGAAACACTGATAAAAACAAAAGTGAACAGAGAAGACCGAAAATAAACTACCGCCTTTCTCCAATTTATAGGACCCTAAACCCTCATTGTCGGAAAGTGTTGTGATATCGGGGATATGTTCACCACTGCAGTCTTCCATGAGCAAGGAATAAAAAGTAAACTACATAAATGAGGAGATTTTCAAAAAGTGTACTTCAGTTGTTTTCAAAATAATTGCACCATTTCTATTTTTATAACAGCTGCCTGAATGTTCGAGAGGCGGAAGAAACAGGGTAGCTTCAGGTACGTTTAAGTAGCCTAATTATTTCTTGTTGTTTCTTGTTACCTTACCATTCACATTTTTGTGGATGCTTCTAATATGCTAAATTTTCTGCAGTACCAACTATAGGGTGACCGCTTTCTTCTGTAAAAAGCAACTCTCTGTTAGTTACCGCAGGAGTTTTAAATTATTGTAGGCTGCCACAGACTATCATAAGGAAGCGTAGGCTACAGTAGTTGTCCTAGTGGCCTTGGTCCTAGCCGCGTTCCCCCTCGTTAAGTGTGTCGCTTACCTGTCTGGCGTTACCTGTCTTCGATCGCTTTATTTGCGTATGTGATCAGTGTCTTATATTAGTCTTACTAGCGGATTCCCCCAGAAACTGAAACCGGTGAACCATCTAGAAACTGAATGAGGGTATAGAAAGTGCCGCATAACCTCCCGAACATTTGCACAATAATTCTCCTGTCTGTTTTATTTAACGTTTTTGTTGAGGAAACTGCTTTTTCAAGCGATATACATATAAAAGAGTTTCCTCAACAAAAATGTTAAGTAAAACTGACAGGAGAAATATTGTCCAATTGTTCCGGAGGTTATATATGGTGTTACAAAAAGGTACGGCCAAACTTTCAGGAAACATTCCTCACACACAAATAAAGAAAAGATGTTATGTGGACATGTGTCCGGTAACGCTTAATTTCCATGTTAGAGCTCATTTTAGTTTCGTCAGTATGTACTGTACTTCCTCGATTCACCGCCAGTTGGCCCAATTGAAGGAAGGTAATGTTGACTTCGGTGCTCGTGTTGACATGCGACTCATTGCTCTGCAGTACTAGCATCAAGCACATCAGTACGTAGCATCAGCAGGTTAGTGTTCATCACGAACGTGGTTTTGCAGTCAGTGCAATGTTTACAAATGCGGAGTTGGCAGATGCCCATTTGATGTATGGATTAGTACGGGGCAATAGCCGTGGCGCGGTAGGTACGTTTGTATCGAGACAGATTTGCAGAACGAAGGTGTCCCGACAGGAAGACGTTCGAAGCAATTGATCGGCGTCTTAGGGAGCACGGGACATTCCAGCCTATGACTCGCGACTGGGGAAGACCTAGAAGGACGAGAACACCTGCAATGGACGAGGCAATTCTTCGTGCAGTTGACGATAACCCTAATATCAGTGTCAGAGAAGTTGCTGCTGTACAAGGTAACGTTGACCACATCACTGTATGGAGAGTGGTACGGGAGAACCAGTTGTTTCCGTACCATGTACAGCGTGTGCAGGCACTATCAGCAGCTGATTGGCCTCCACGGGTACACTTCTGCGAATGGTTCATCCAACAATGTGTCAATCCTCATTTCAGTGCAAATGTTCTCTTTACGGATGAGGTTTCATTCCAACGTGATCAAATTGTAAATTTTCACAATCTACATGTGTGGGCTGACGATAATCCGCACGCAATAGTGCAATCTCGTCATCAACACAGATTTTCTGTGAACGTTTGGGCAGGCATTGTTGGTGATGTCTTGATTGACCCCATGTTTTTCCACCTACGCTCAATGGAGCACGTTATCATGATTTCATACGGGATACTCTACCTGTGCTGCTAGAATATGTGTGTTTACACGTTCGATACAACATATGGTTCACGCACGATGGAGCTCCTGCACATTTCAGTCGAAGTGTTCGTACGCTTCTCAACAACAGATTCGGTGACCGATGGATTGATAGTGGCGGACCAATTCCATGGCCTCCATGCTCTCCTGACCTCAACCCTCTTGACTTTCATTTATGGGGGCATTTGAAAGCTCTTGTCTACGCAACCCGGTACCAAATGTAGAGATTCTTCGTGCTCGTATTGTGGACGGCTGTGATACAATACGCCATTCTCCAGGGCTGCATCAGCGCATCAGGGATTCCATGCGACGGAGGGTGGATGCATGTATCCTCACTAACGGAGGACATTTTGAACATTTCCTGTAACAAAGTGTTTGAAGTCACGCTGGCACGTTCTGTTGCTGTGTGTTTTCATTCCATGATTAATGTGATTTGAAGAGAAGCCATAAAATGAGCTCTAACATGGAAAGTAAGCGTTTCCGGACACATGTCCACATAACATACTTTCTTTCTTTGTGTGTGAGGAATGTTTCCTGAAAGTTTGGCCGTACCTTTTTGTAACACCCTGTATATATAAAGTCCGGGAACACTTTCTATTATTTATTGCACGAGAACCAAACATTGTACAGACACCATACATATATCATTTCTAAGCGAAACCTTCAAAGTTTTTTCCGTGTATACCGCCACAGAGTAGTGTGGTAATTTGCCGATAGTCAGCGCTAGTCGCAAACATGCCGAGTTCAGGTGCGGAGCGAGCTTTCTGTGTGTTGGAGTTCGACAAAAACAAGTATACGACAGCTGTTCAACAGATGTTTGAAACCAGGTACGGTAAGAAGCCACCAACAAGGAAGGCCATTTACCACTAGCACAACAAATTCGTTACGATGGGTTGCTTGTGCCCCGCAAAGAGGAGCGGACGTCCCAGTGTGAGTGAAGGGAATGTCACTGGATATTCCTACTTGGACATGTTGCACCAATGGCTGATACCTCAAATGCAATCAGACTCTCCGTTCGTCTTTCAGCACGTTGGGGCTCCACCCCGTTTTCATCGTCAAGTTAGTGAGTACCTGAACATGGAGCTGTCGCATCGATGGGTCGGCCGTGCTACAGAAGGGGACAGCTGTTTCATGATATGGCCTCCCCGATCACCAGATCTCACTCCGTGTGACTGTCTTTTGTGGGGACACATTAAAGATCTGGTGTGCGTACCGCCTCTACCACCTTGTGTGGCGGAGCTCCGTGAGAAAATACGGGAAGCGACTGCCAGAGTCGGCGATACCATGCTGGGACGGGTGTGGCAAGAATTCAACTTCCGCATTGACGTCTGCTGGGTCACTCATGGTTCGCATACCGAATGTTTGTAAAAAAATCTTTCAGAGTATTTCTTCAAAATGCAATATATGTGACATCTGTACAATGTTTAGTTCTTGTGCAATAAATAATTGAAGGTGTTCCCAGACTTTATGATTTTATATATAGTACGTCCACGTTATATAAAACTTGTTTCTGTTATTCATAAACACGAATAACAGGAAACTTTTGTCTTTCATCATGATGAAGAACGATCTATTGGTGAAAAAATAACAATAATTATACATAATTATTTATGTTTGTGCATGTAATCCGTATTTGCATGGAAATTAAATACATTGGTTACGTAAAAAAGCAGAAGTTATGCGATCAACTATCTTTTGCGATTCATAGAACGCAATTTATATTCTGTAAGGATATAAAAGACACGATGGACTAACATTGAATTATGTACGGTTCTAATTATGTGCAAAATAAACAGAAGACAGGCATCGTCGGCTGCCCGTTCCTGACACATTCATTTATATATCTTTCCCTAGAAATGCTATCAATACTACTGGTAACGATACCCAGTTACTAAGTCATTTATGTAATGTACCAAAACCACTAACCGTAGATTTGATAGAGCGCATCTCTAACTACCACTGATTACTAGAGCATGGACCAAAAACAACTTCACATTACTTATTTCCCCGTCTTTATACAGGTGCTGAAGCAACTCACATGAAATGTACACCGACGAGCCGAAACACTGTGTCCACTGAAGGCCGCGAGGCTGACAGCAGCCTCGTGACGTCTCAGTGAGGTAACTCAGTGAAGAAAATATAAAAGCAGAGCAGAGGATAATCAGGATTCATTATAGGGACTATACGGCCCGCTAATGGAGAAATGCACTGACATAAGCAACTTTGTGTTGTATTGTATGGAACTGGGGACCTAGAAACGACGGAGAGTCTTCGACCCCGCCGTAGCCCTCAGTGGTTCACAACCCCACAACAGGCTACAGCAGAGTCTGCTCACCCCACCGCC
Organism: Schistocerca americana; assembly: GCF_021461395.2. NCBI lineage: Eukaryota > Metazoa > Arthropoda > Insecta > Orthoptera > Acrididae > Schistocerca > Schistocerca americana. Next base: position 373,464,717 of record NC_060122.1, on the reverse strand, counting down.
GCCCCTCACCCGTTCGGCCTCCAGTGGACCCCCAGGAACGTCTCAAAATGGTTCAAATGGCTGTGAGCACTATGGGACTTAACATCTGAGGTCATCAGTCACCTAGAGCTTAGAACTAGTTAAACCTAACTAACCTAAGGACATCACACACATCCATGCCCGAGGCAGGATTCGAACCTGCGACCGTAACGGTCGCGCGGTTCCAGACTGAGCCGCTCGGCCACACCGACCGGCAAACGTCTCACACCGGACGAGTGTAACCCCAATGTTTCCGTGGTAGAGTAATTATCGTGTTCTCGTAAGTGGAGCAAGTGTTTGCGCAACAATCGCCAACATAGTGTAACTGAGGCGGAATAAGGGGAACCAGCCCGCATTTGCCTAAGCAACTGCGATAAAAGTCGGATTGCTATCTCCCGGCGCTTGGAAGCGAGTAACTGGGAAACGGAAAAGCTGTTCCGGTTGATCGCGTGCTGCTGCCGTGAGGATCCACATAAAGTGGTTGAAGGGCGAACAGGCGAAAAGGTGTTGATCGTGTCGTCTGCAATTCATCACAGAACGTGAAGGTCAGAGGTTTCCCCGCTCTGTGAAGCAGAATACGCGGTGATCTGTGGCAGATATGACAACGGAGTACAGTGATGGTGCAGACACAAAAGTATCGGAGCACGCCGTGCGGCGCCCGTTGTTGATCATGGGTCTCCGCAGCAGAGGCACCCTACGCGTCCCCCTGTCGACTCAGCGACATCGTCAGTTACGACCGCGGTGGACAAGGAGTGTGATCGCACCACTGGTTAAGCACCTTAAAATAACACGCGGTCTACAATCCTGAAGAAATTTAGGGGTGAAACATTGTATTTCGAATCTTCCGTCCACAGTGCCAAAAGTAGTGAGCTCTGTATTGACTGTATTGAACTGTATTGACAGATCCGAGCCAGAAGAATGGGTGTCCAGCGCTGCCATACCGGCCGTTTGTCGTCAGATGATGGTATACCCTGCTTCTCTCCTGAAAGATTTACTGGGCGCTCTTATTCGTTAACAGACTGCGCTGTTGCTCCTGTAATCTGATCTCTGGTTTTCGATTCTGATTATGGCAGTGTTGTAAATTTTGCTGTTCATATTTTATCAGTGGCTATGTTATATCCACACAGCCTAGTCTCTTAAATGAAGAAGCTACGTAAACTTTCAGTGAGATGAATACAAGTATGCAGTTCTAACCACACTCTCTTTCATGAAACTACCCCGAGCAGCTTCAGTAATGTATTACTATTACTGAACTTTATTGTACTTCATGTCAAACATTCGCCAGTACAACGTATCGCATCCACGTAGTGTTTAAAGACCTTTACAACACGTCAGATTCCAGACAGAGGAAAGGAAGGTAGTGTCCGCTCGACACTTGAGTGTCCGCTCGACATCAAGTCAATTAGAGATGAAGCACACGCTCGAAATGTTTCAAGGATAGGAGAGGACATCGGCCACGTCCTTTTAAAGCAGCCACTCGTCATTTGCCTGGAATAATTTAGGGAACTCACGGGAACCTAAATCTGGACGGCCGTACATGGATTTGAATCGTCGTTCTCTCGAATTCGAGTGCAGTACGCTGATGACTGCACCGCCTCTCTCGGTAACGACGGATAGAATTTTCATCCAACAGTGTCAATGTTCACGAGGTAGAAAGAGAGAGAGAGAGAGAGAGAGAGAGAGAGAGAGAGAGAGAGAGAGAGAGAGAGAGAAACATTATACAACGCATGCACTGAGATATTTACGAGACCTGTCGCGTGCTGAATGTGTTTCATAATTAATCCCTAATGGACTTCTTTTCCCCATATCTCGTCGAATACTGCCACTCTGGTAGCATTCATACGCAGTTTAATTCGTCAATCTTCGTTTTTTGCAAATAGAGCACTTTTCATTTCACACGGGTGTCTAAATTCTCCGTAGAAATCAAATATAGTACGCCAACTTCACAGAGTAATTCCGAATATTCTACTAAGTGTCGCATGAATTGCTTTCTAACAGTATATTCATACATATCGTCACACGATGTATACTCCGAGCACTCTGCTGCTTCTTTACAGAATTCTTGAATAACTAGCTAGTCGGCATAATACCCTTGTAACATTTTAGCTCACTATTTTCTGTGTTTCAGTATGCTGTATAAACGGTGCGTAACGTTCTGTAGTTGGCACTAAAATAATTTAGTCATAACAAAGAGGTGCGCCGCTGTGTGACGATATTTTCAACCGCGACTTTCCCTCACGCTGCCAGTCAACTTCTAGCTCTACTTTCAAATAGTAGGTTTGTGTGTAGCACTGCCTAGTAACGCGTTCAGGCTACTTTGAGCTACATATGGGACCACAGTATACTTTGGCGAGTGATATTTGATAACTGACAATACCTAAGTACCATCATAGGGCATTGTTCGCTGACAGACGCTTGCTTAGGTTAAGCCACCTAGCTGGATTTCTTTCTTTGCGTTTTCTTTCTTTGTGCAAAGTGACGCCTCACACATATATATTAGATTTTGTCAGGATTCCAATACACTATATTATTCCTCACTCTTTTGGCTACAAAACCTTATTTTTTTACTTAATCTCTGGTCAATGTGAAGGCCTAACGAAACCGTACTGGAAGGACCAGTATGACCGCATGGTAGTATTCTACTAGTCAATGTTGGAGCCAACGTCATGCTGCATCACCAACCACCGCATCATCCACGTACTGCTTCCCGCGGAGGTGTTTGCTTGCGATCCGTTGATCACCTCGAATGCGAGTGTTCGTACGTTATAACATTGCTGCATGCGATCAGCTGGCACGCGGGAGATCAGACAGGTTTACGTCCCCTTGGTGCTATGATGACAAACGCCTCTCCCAACGTCTCACCATGCTGTTGTTCAATGACAGGTCTCAGCAGGCGTTCTGCAAGCACGTATGAATATCTACGATGCTCTCGTTTTCTGCCAAAACAAACTCAATGATAGCTCTCTGCTTGGAACGCACCTCCGTTATAGATGCCACACTCCGCATTTTTTCAACCGAAAACGGCGTGGAAGAAGAGTGTTGCGTTAATTATTGAACGCTCCTCATGTTCGTACAGTGAAATAGGCAGAGGTATGGGAGGGGGGGGGGGGGGCGGGGCGGAGTGAGAAGGAGGGAGACAACCTGTGGTAACCCAGACCCTACTCCTCCACAACAATACCAAGGAGGCTGCCCAGTATAGCGAACGACTACACCCAGAAGGTGGATCACCACCAAAAGCGTCACATGACGCCACCGAGTAAAGCTGCCGAGAGATCTGGAACCCAAAGACCTGACAAAAAGTCTGATACGTATCACTTTTACACCAGGTACTCCCTTTCAGGTTGCTAGCCAAATACTGGGTACGAAAATCTCTTTCATCACCAGGATTCGATCCAGTCTTCTCCAAGTCGATTGCCAACACACAAGTGACGTAATATTATGTAGAAATGGTGCCACCCTCTTACAAGGACGCAAAAGGCGAATGACGTTTACTACATTCGACGTCCCACGTATTGTCCACCATGCTACCACAGTATTGGCTGCTAATGGCAACAGGGGGTGTAACTGGGGTTTGCAATGATGGGCACAGCATGAGGTTACGGAGCGTAGTTGAACTGCTTAATCGACGAGTAACCCACAACAGTGCTATCGCTGCTGGTACAAAGCAAGGCAATGGCAACGATAAACAAAGAAAATATTCCGTTAAATCTACAACAACACCTGCCGAAGTTGACATTTCGTCACAAAAGAACCGAAGGAATTTTGGAGAGTGAGAAAGAAGTGGCAGATGAAATATTAGCGTTTCTGCAAGATGAGTCAGTGGAATGTGTGGTGTCGTATACGCCCGATAGTACGGACAACGTACGTGAGGAGTACAATGATGACGATATGTGCTTAACAAGCGAGCTGTAAACAGGTGTCGAGCAATGTAGTTCATCATTCTATCGGATAGGGAGCCACAAATCCCATCTCCAGTAAATAGTAGTACGGGACAATCGCTATCCAAAGAGCGGGTACATGTAAGATCATTCAGAGCGTAATAAAAATAAATTATGAGCTGGTTTCGAATAAGTCCGCAGCAATATGACCATGTAATGGATAAGAAAAACTATGGATAGTCAATGGCGGACGGGACACACTTGTTACAAAATTATTACTATTTGGGCGTTCAGGGAAGCTTTATATAATTTACAGGATGTGAATGATAGTGACCTACTACTTTATGTACATCAAATAGCGTACAACATAGATTACAGTGATTTCAAGGGAAGCAGTGGATGCTTGCGTAAGTTCAAATATTGCTACGGAATTGGAAGACGTACGATAAACTAAATTTCAGACAAAGCGTCAACTTAACGGTACACAGAAAACTGCAAATCGGCCCGATAATTTGTAGATGAGATAAGGAACTTATCCCATCGTCCAGTAACGAATTTGTATTCAACTCCGACCAATCGCGATTTGAAGAGGAAATGCATGCGAAAGGAACCCTGGAAACTAGAGGCATCAAGAGTGTTGTATTAAGATCAACTAACATCAATGCATTAACGCATTTATACACAACCATGCTGGAAAGTTGTTTATTGTGCTGCGAAAAGGTGGAGGTGCTCTGTCCCCTACGATTCTTCCTTGTGTGCTTGATCTTCCAAGGGCAGTAGGAAACATCTATGCCACAATAAGCAAGAGTGGGAAAATGGGAGTAAGAGAACTACAACTATGGTATGAGAACTGTTTTGGGCCAGTAGCTGGCCAAAATAGTCTGCTTTTGCTTGCTTCCTATTCTGCTTATAAAAAGCATACTCCTTTCAGGCAAACTATCCCTCCTGAACAGTGTGTGACATGGCAGTTTATACCACCTGGATGTTTGTTTTTTTTTCCGTTCCTATAAAACATATTAGCGCAGTATTTGCAGCTGCACATTAAAGGAGAGCCAGTTCCACGATAAGCTCCAAGACAGACTGTTTCGCACACTGTTGCATGTCATTATATTCCATTATTTCTCACCTATTACTCCACTCTGATCCTATATGCATTGCTTAGGAGTGTATACCTAGCTGAAGGTCCTGCGCGTGTTGCAACTGCCAAGTAGTTCGCCTTCGATATTGAGGGTGTGTACCTTTGTGATCACTGTGGCGCGCCATTTTTCACGCGGTGCTTTTTTTTTTTTTTTCGAACATTTCTCGAATGTCGACGATGTCCATTTTGCGAAGCGTAATTCATACATCCCATAAAAGTTTGATCTCTGCAACTCCCAGATAGTCGTTTTCTGTCGACCTCCTGATGCACATGTTGAGTCATTAGCAGCTAGTATTTTTCGTGTTATAGTTGTTAACAAAACACTTTCAGATGAGCCTCAGTAAAGATTAAACTTGCAACTTCGCACTCAAGGGGTTCCTTGTTGGTGATGAATGTTTCAGCGCAGGCCGTAGCGACAAGTGACAGGCTCTCCCACAAATATCGGTGGCCTCGTGGCCGGCCATCTAGACAGGTTTTCCCCTAAATACCTTAAAGGAAATGTCGAAATGACACGACCAGTGTTCTTCCCCATACTTCCCTAGGTCCAGCTTATGCTCGGCGAGGGGGACAGGGAAGCCATTGTGTACGATCTGCCTGCGAATAGTGTAGAATTTGTTCTGTGCATTAACGTATTTTCATTACTTTCTGTATTGTCTTCTCCGAGGAAGAGTGTGGCAACCAGCCCAAAATTTGCTTAAATGAGCGTGGGAAACTTCCTGAAAATCGCACTCTGGCTGGCTATTGCCCCTATCCGCAAGTGTTAATCCACCACACGGGCTCGATTCAGGTCTTGCTCATCTCCGTGTCTGGATGCGCATTACGCTGTACGAGCTGCCTAATGACCTGTTAATGTTGAAATGTGTGTGAAATCCTAAGGGACCAAACTGATGAAGTCATTGGTCCGTAGGCTTACACACTACATAAACTAAATTAAACTAACTTATGCTAAGAACAACACACACGCCAATGCCCGACGGAGGACTCGAATCTCCGGCGGGAGGGGCCGCGCGGCACCTTTTAGCCTATGGGACGTTGAACAGTTATCTTCCTTTCGTTACGGAACTGGATACACTGCACTCCCTTAGTCATACAGTGGTATTACACAGCATCTAACCTGGAAATCAACATCGAGGTTTCATCTCAACAAATATCATCAAAGCATGAAGGTTAGCGGCAAGGACTTCAGAAGGGCAAGATGGAAACCACATTCTGTTAATAGCCAAATGCTTTCTCATTCTTAAATTTATATCGGTGTCCGCTGCCTGCGCAATCATTTGGCGCACAGCGATAACACAGGAGGGCGCCTCCATTCAAGCACTATACGCTAGGCGCCATCCAGTTACGATCTGTCGCCGCGTAGATGGGGCTCAAAAACTAGTATCAGTTTATGCTTCTGCCACGTCACCATCAAATATTTGAAATGTATTCGCGTTTGAGAATATGGACAGCCTTCAACTGTGTAATGGAATGCCGGAAATGAAACTTTGTGCCGATTCAGGTCACGAGCCTGGATTTCCCACTTATCGTGAGCGGTAGCTTTACCACTGGGCTATCCGGATTCGACCCAAACATCTGTATGTCATCAACATGTATCTACATTCTGCACTCGTACACTCGTTGTGTGTATTCGCGTACAGGAGACAGATTTTAATTGAAAGTCACTTACTCGATGTCGGCGGATAAATACAATATAGCAGTGCTTGTGTTCTTCAGAAGTACGATGCAAAGTTCTTTCGGATATGCCTGCATCGTGTTTATTTGCCGACACTGAGTAAGCGACTTTCACTTAAAATCTTTCCCCGTACCGGGGTATACTCAATGAATGTACGAGTCCAAGTTTTAGACACGTGGTTGATGAAATATGGATATTTGGGCCTGGCTGTGAGTCGTACTCGGATAGCGTAATGGGAAGGCGACCGCTCATTATAAGCAGGAAATCCGGTCCGACACAAATTTTCAAGCCGGCCGCGGCGGCCGAGCGGTTCTAGGCTCTTCAGTCCGGAACCGCGCTGCAGTTTCGAATCCTGCCTCGGGCATGGGTGTACGTGATGTCCTTAGGTTATTTACGTTTAAGTAGTTGTAAGTCTAGGGGACTGTTGACCTCAGATGTTAAGTCCCATAGTGCTCATTATTCCATTATACAGTTGATGGTTGTCCATATTTGCAACTGCGAATATATTTCAAGTAGTTCATAACGACTGCAGTCGCCGCAGTACCTGTTCCTTCGGACATGCGTGCTGTTCTAGTTCATTGCCAACAACACTTTCAGTCTACAGTTATCGCCATCCGATATAGATCAGCAGCGGCCGCTGTTATAGCCGGCCGACACTAAACTTCGAATGTCTGTGTGATATTCAAATCAGAGACGGACTTACAAAAATTTTGTGTCCGGCAGTGTACACTGAGCTGCTTTAGATTTGATAGTCCTTTTTTAAAATATTTGGTTATATCTGCGTATCACACTTCAAGTACAGAGCCACTCTTCATACATCACTAAAAACTGAGTGCGCGTGTATATATATTTATCTAATGAATGGGCCGGCCGGTGTAGCTGTGCGGTTCTAGGCGCTTCAGTCTGGAACCGCGTGACCGCTACGGTCGCAGGTTCGAATCCTGCCTCAGGCATGGATGTGTGTGATGTCCTTAGTTAGGTTTAAGTAGTTCTAAGTTCTAGGGGACTGATGACCAAAAATGTTAAGTCCCATAGTGCTCAGAGCCATTTGAACCATTTCTAATGAATGTTTATTACCCGATTATTTTTTTGTTGCGCATATGATTCCCTATGATCTCAACTGCTGCTAGCGTGGAGACCAGCTAATTTTCACACCAACAACTTTTCTCTGGTAGGGGGTTCGATACAGTTTGGTTCCATACAACCAAACTGAGGAACAAATGTCCATGGTCATGAAACGGGTCAGTTCATGTAATTTTCATCAGAAGAGTCGTAATAACGAATTGCGTGCAGACGATAAGCTGCGAGTGTACGGGGCGTTATGTATGTAGGTAAAGCTGCTGTGATGAATATTACTTTAATACTCGTATGTACTGAATGCATACTGGGTTAGTTGTTCTTCCTCTGCGTCTAACAGTCTTCCCACAAACACATCACCTAATTTACTGACCGCCATCAAGTGGTCTACGCCTGTCAATATAGACTGTCCGTTGTGCATCCGCGCATTCGCGCTTCAGTACCTGATCTGCTTCGAAGGGGAAAATAAACATTGATGGCTCGCTTGTTTTACATGTACTTAGAGATACTAAGCAACCTAAAATTATGCTACTCGTAAGAACTGTAACTAATAGGCTGTAGATGAAGCAAATACTGATGTAATGATGTTCAGTACACTGTTCTCAGGCGTCAATAGAAATATATCCACTTATGCTCCTGACACCGTGTATGCGTAATCAACAATAGACATACCTGCACTTATACTCCTAATCTAACACCTATAGTATCAATAACATAGCACCGAAATTAACTAATCTTTTTCAGGAATTCCAAGGCAGAGCAGGAGTGACCTATGAGGAAATTCTTCAGTTTAGACTTCAAAGGGCGAGGGTTACTGCTAAGAGTTTTTAATTCTTGACGTAGCTCACTGAAAACGGATGCATCAGAATACTGGACGCCTTTCTACACAAGAAGGAAGCAGATGTGATAAAAATGAAGACTGGATTTCCCCCTAGAATTAACCGAGTGATAACTTATAATTCGTGGGAATAAGTTCATTTTGTTAACAACAAACGACGTTAAAGGAAATGTATACTGAGAATTCATTGTCAGAATTTCCCTGCAACTTGAGCAAGGGTGGACAAGAGGTTCTCGAATTTACGTCACATACGTAGTATCGTAGCTTATCGAAACTATTGGAGCCGGCGCCCCCATGCAGATTCCTGTGGGCGCTACGAGCGATGCTTTGAAAATCGCCTTCAGCAACATGATCTGACCAATGAACCTCCAGACTGGACGATCAAAGAAGACCGCCAGGACATTTACGAGAGAACAGGCAAGAACGTGAACGGCATCTTTAGCGGAACCTGGAGAGTCTCCAGTTTTATTTTTCTCCACAACGTAGAAGAGATGTGTTTCACACGTGTTCATAGACATTACAGTATGCACTTTATATCCCAATTATGCTGCTACATCTCAAAATACTGAAAACAGACTGCAGTAGAAACGATTCGTGTCACAGTATCAAAGATGAAGATGTGCCTATAGCGTTTAAGGGTTGGATTTTAGAGGGCATATTCAGCTGAACCTTTTGCTTAGAAACACAATTTCTGTGATTTCTCTGAATACTGATCAGTCCTCCTGGGACACCCTCTATATCACATCCATGGCCCATCACCACGCTTAAGCGTTCGTGTGAGAAGAAAGCCACCTACTTTACATTTTATAGAATAATTTAACTTGCATTATAGAATAATCTTAGAGAAACACATTGCCTGCCACTTGTATCACGAAGAAATTTTATTTATAAGAAATTCATGACGTATCAATTAATTGAGACATAATTTTCCATAGCGCAAGTTTATCAATCATTTGTGTAATAGGTCGATTACAAATACTCTTATGTCCATAGACACAGCAAAGAAGTGGGATACGGAAGTACTAAGGAATGACGAGATACGTTTGAAGTTCTCTAACGCTATAGATACAGCAACGAGAAATAGCGCAGTAGGCAGTACAGATGAAGAGGAATGGACATCTCTAAAAAGGGGCATCACAGAAGTTGGGAAGGAAAACATAGGTACAAAGAAGGTAGCTGCGAAGAAACCATGGGTAACAGAAGAAATACTTCAGTTGATTGATGAAAGGAGGAGGTACAAACATGTTCCGCGAAAATCAGGAATACAGAAATACAAGTCGCTGAGGAATGAAATAAATAGGAAGTGCAGGGAAGCTAAGACGAAATGGCTGCAGGAAAAATGTGAAGACATCGAAAAAGATATGATTGTCGGAAGGACAGACTCAGCATACAGGAAAGTCAAAACAACCTTTGGTGACATTAAAAGCAACGGTGGTAACATTAAGAGTGCAACGGGAATTCCACTGTTAAATGCAGAGGAGAGAGCAGATAGGTGGAAAGAATACATTGAAAGCTTCTATGAGGGTGAAGATTTGTGTGATGTGATAGAAGAAGAAACAGGAGTCGATTTAGAAGAGATAGGGGATCCAGTATTAGAATCGGAATTTAAAAGAGCTTTGGAGGACTTGCGGTCAAATAAGGCAGAAGGGATAGATAACATTCCATCAGAATTTCCAAAATCACTGATGGAAGTGGCAACAAAACGACTATTCACGCTGGTGTGTAGAATATATGAGTCTGGCGACATACCATCTGACTTTCGGAAAAGCATAATCCACACAATTCCGAAGACGGCAAGTGCTGACAAGTGCGAGAATTATCGCACAATCAGCTTAACAGCTCATGCATCGAAGTTGCTTACAAGAATAATATACAGAAGAATGGAAAAGAAAATTGAGAATGCGCTAGGTGACGATCAGTTTGGCTTTGGGAAAAGTAAAGGGACGAGAGAGGCAATTCTGACGTTACGGCTAATAATGGAAGCAAGGCTAAAGAAAAACCAAGACACTTTCATAGGATTTGTCGACCTGGAAAAAGCGTTCGACAATATAAAATGGTGGAAGCTGTTCGAGATTCTGAAAAAAGTAGGGGGTAAGCTATAGGGAGAGACGGGTCATATACAATATGTACAACAACCAAGAGGGGATAATAAGAGTGGACGATCAAGAACGAAGTGCTCGAATTAAGAAGGGTGTAAGACAAGGCTGTAGCCTTTCGCCCCTACTCTTCAATCTGTACATCGAGGAAGCAATGATGGAAATATAAGAAAGGTTCAGGAGTGGAATTAAAATACAAGGTGAAAGGATATCAATGATACGATTCGCTGATGACATTGCTATCCTGAGTGAAAGTGAAGAAGAATTAAATGATCTGCTGAACGGAATGAACAGTCTAATGAGTACACAGTATGGGTTGAGAGTAAATCGGAGAAAGACGAAGGTAATGAGAAGTAGTAGAAATGAGAACAGCGAGAAACTTAACATCAGGAATGATGGTCACGAAGTCAATGAAGTAAAGGAATTCTGCTACCTAGGCAGTAAAATAACCAATGACGGACGGAGCAAAGACATCAAAAGCAGACTCGCTATGGCAAAAAAGGCACTTCTGGCCAAGAGAAGTCTACTAATATCAAATACCGGCCTTAATTTGAGGAAGAAATTTCTAAGGATGTACGTCTGGAGTACAGCATTGTATGGTAGTGAAACATGGACTGTGGGAAAACCGGAACAGAAGAGAATCGAAGCATTTGAGATTTGGTGCTATAGACGAATGTTGAAAATTAGGTGGACTGATAAGGTAAGGAATGAGGAGGTTCTACGCAGAATCGGAGAGGAAAGGAGTATGTGGAAAACACTGATAAGGAGAAGGGACAGGATGATAGGACATCTGCTAAGACATGAGGGAATGACTTCCATGGTACTAGAGGGAGCTGTAGAGGGTACTGTAGAAGAAGACAGAGGTTGGAATACGTCAAGCAAATAATTGAGGACGTAGGTTGCAAGTGCTACTCTGAGATGAAGAGGTTAGCACAGGAAAGGAATTCGTGGCGGGCCGCATCAAACCAGTCAGTAGACTGATGACCAAAAAAAAAAAAAAAAAAAGACACAGCTGTAATGTTTGGACACATGAAAGGATATATTGTCTTTGGGTTTTAATAAAAGAATTTTTGACTAAAATAGCAATAGCAGGGAGAGCCAGTCTAGTCAAGTCTTGGGCGAGATGTAATGTGATCGGAGGGCTTAGCTGAGGGGGTCGGGTTCAGAGTAAGTGGTTCCCTTTTGAACATGAGATGAGAAATTTTGAGAAATGGAGAGTAGCTAAGAATCGAATATTATTGGAGGAAAAGTTTTAGGAATTTAATTTCGGTGCAGAAATAACTCAGCAACCAAAGGGTATTTGTTGCTCTATTTTGCATGCATTCAGCGATTATTTTACTTCGTTAATTTTCATTGTTCGGTGATTTCGCGTTTTAGATAAAAGAGACAACTTATCAGCCATATTTCCAAGGTGTTTCCAAGTTCCACCCACTTCTGTTAGTTAAAAGAAAATTTTGATGTAGTAATTTAAAGCAGATAGTTATTTTATACCTCAATAATGCTTGGTGTCTGTGTTAGGGTTGCAAAGATTGAATAGTTGCATTAAAAGAACTTTTAATGCTAGATCTGCAATTTTGAGAAAACTGAATAAGTACCAATTTCATTTTATTTTCATTTACTATCACCCATCCCCTTTAATTAAATTATATACATTTTGGACACGTTTTGAACGCTATGAGTACCAAGAGCATTTTTGCAAATGAACAGAACGACGACGAGTGGACAGGGTGATGTCTTTCGTGACAAGCAGTAAATTACAGCAAACGGGCAAACAGTGCAGCGCTTTCCTCTTACAGCTTATTATGTCGCAAGAACATAGTCATTGGCAGCTACGCCGATACAGGACAGAACCAAGCATCCGTTTCAGGTAAGACATTACCAAGGTCTAATCACAGAACTCATTTGGAAGATGATTTCCTTTTTGCGTGCAGTAAAACAAATTAGACGTGAAAACATTCTCGACACGTAATGTTTAGCCACTGTGAGTTCGAAGTTCAAAATTCCTTTCATCAGAAATTTCCAAATTAAATAATTTGTATTTTATTAGATACTTTCCGAAATTTTCCATCACTAAATATTTTTTCCTTAGATACTTTTGGCCTATAACAAACGCCTTGTGTCTATGGCAGGCGGGTGATATGCCGTAGCCGCTCCTCCTAGATGGTCTTGATCTTTGCCGTGCTTGCAATAGTTGCGGAACATAGTGGTGAAAGGTTACTATAGCCAAGAGAAATTAGTTGAAATACGAGGCGTGTTTTTTTAAGTAAGAACCGTTTTGAAATTAAAAAAGGACGTGCTAAGATATCTCAATAATTTTATTTTTTCGTGAAAGCCTGTACCTTAATCTACTTTTCTACATAATTTCCGTCAATATTGAGGCACTTTTCACAACGTTTTACCAGTTTTTGAATATCCTTCTCATACAAGTCTGCCGCCTGACTTGTTACCACTGCATCACCACTGTTTTGACTTCGTCTTGAAGACGCTGACCGCCCAGGTGTTTCTTCAAGTGCAGGAACAGATAGTAGTCACTGGGCGCAAGATCGGGGCTGTACGGAGGATGATCTAGAGTTTCCCACCGAAAAGATGTGATGAGATCTTTGGTCTGATTCGCCACATGCGGACGGGCATTGTCTTGCAGCAAAACGATGCCCTTACTCAACTTCCATGGACTGTTGCTTTGATTCTGGTGTGACGTAGGCCACATATGTTTCATCGCCCGTAGCAATTTGGCTTAAGAAATCATCACCGTCGTTGTGGTACCGCTCAAAGAAAGTCAATGCACTGTCTAAACGTTTGGTTTTGTGCACATCCGTCAACATATTTGGTACCAAACGTGAGCACTATTTTCGGTAATTCAAGTGCTCGGTCACAATACCATACAAAACACTACGAGAAACATTAGGAAAGTCATCCTGCAAGGACGAAATCGTAAAGTGTCTGTTTTCTCTCACCTTATTGTCCACTTCCTGCACCAAACTTTCATCAACGACCGAAGGACGCCCACTCCGTTGTTCATCATGCACATTTGTGCGGTCATCTTTAAATGTTCTCACGCACTTCCTTACCATTCCATCACTCATAATGTTTTCTCCGTAAACTGCATAGCTCTCACGATGAATATCGATCGCTTTTAGGCGTTTAGCACTAATAAATCTTATAATAGCCCATACTTCACAGTCGACGGGACTCACGACCATCGGAGGCATCTTAAACACTCAGTACACAACGTAAACAAGGAATAATCAGACTGTAATGGCGTCAGTGCGTAGATTAAGGTACAGGCTTTCATGTAAAAATAAAATTATTGAGATATCTCAACAGGTCTTTTTTCAATTTCAAAACGGTACTTACTTAAAAAACACACATTGTACACTGCGACTGTCCGTGGTGATTTTTTTTTTATACGCATGCATGTCCTACAGAGATAATTTTCTGTTGTCGTGGGACAAAGTGAGCACGGTCACCAGCTGCGAATGACAACTGAGCAGTCGCGTCTGTGCGCGGACTGGGTTTGGAGACGGGCACCAAGACGGCCGGCTCGGTCAGGGGCGCTACCCTCCTACAGCCGGAATCGCGTGACTTGCCGCCTCCACCGCCTCCGCCCCCTCCCCCGCCAGGGGCATCGATCTGCCTGCCGCCAGCCGCCTTAACAACAAAACACAAACTTTAATGGCCTGGGAAATTGTATAAGAAGTCCTAGCGCTGCTCCTCTTGCACATCCCATTCAGGTCGCATTCGCCGAGCGGGATATCTATTCACCTTATCTGGGCCCTTTTGTTGTTGGCGTCGTCGCCGTTCGAATTCACCTGGCATCTTCTCCCCCAGTTCTTCTTCACCCCACCTCCCCCCCTTTCCCGCTTTCACCTCCTCGACATTACAGTCGTTGTGTTCTCTAACCGCCTTTCTTCTCCACATGTCCAAAAAAAATGGACGCTTCCTCAGGTTGTTGTTTCGCTCAGTATCCGGAGGCGGTCCCCTGATCTCCCTGGAGCGGAGGTTTTTAAACTCGATTCGTTCAGAAACAGAGATTTATTAGGAGTGACGTTGGCGTGACGGCTGCCGTTTCGTTTGGAAGGGAGATGCACAGAGGGGGGAAAAATGAGAGAGAACTCATTTATAAATAGAGGGAAAACGTCAGCTGCAGGGGATGTTGAAAACGTGGCCGGCCGCTATCCATTAGCGCTTCCGCGTAGCTGCGCATTAAACGCGCTGCCTGACTTTTCCCGTGCCCGCGCCTTTGTCTGAACATACGATATCCAAAACTGTGCTTGTATTTGTGAATTAGGGTTACAAAGCCATTATACACCTCATACTCAACAGAAAAAGGTGGGAGGTACAGAATAATAACTTTTCAAAAAAATCGCTGCGAAATGAAGTACAGCTTGCCTCATGCCTGATGCATGTGCTATGCGCTATCTGATTAAGAATATCCGGACACTGCTGTGTAATGTGGAATCGACCCACAGATATCTCGAGAGCCAGACCCGCCAGAATAGAAGGAGGTGGGATTGTTGAGGTGGCAATAGGGAACTTGTAACAGCAGAATGGATGGGCCAGTGGCTTCAGATCTTGAACAGTCATTGGATGCCACCTGAGTAACAGGGATATTCCAACCCCTCTACAGCTGTCTATGTCGGCTATCGGTGATATGACTGTGAAGTGGAAACGCGAAGGAACAGCCACAGATATGGCAAAACCAGGCTGGTCTCATGTACGGACCGACAGCGACCGTCGAGTACTGCGGACGGCTACTCTAAAAAGTCGCATGACATCAGCTGAAGAAATCACTACTGAGTTCGAGAGTACTACCAACAATCCAACTAGCACAATGCCTTTGCATCGGGAGTGAAAAACGATGGGGCATAATGGTCGAGCCTCGTAAGCCACACATTGCTGCAGTCAGCGCTAAGCGGCACGTGAGGCGGTGTTAAGATGCTACGCCATTGGACACTCGGAGGCTGGAAACGACTGATGTATCAGGCTGTACGCTAAGGCAGTCCGATGGAAGGGTTTGGGTTTGGCGAACGCAAGGAGAACGTTACTTGACATCGTGTGAAGTGCCAACACTGGCGTATGTAGAAGTTAGTGTTACGGTATAGGAGTGTTTTTCGCTATTAGATTGTGGTCTCATTATTCCGCTTAAGAAAACGCAAAATGTGGAAAGACGTGAGCACATTTTACAGCATTGTTGCATGCAGTAAAGGTACAGTTCGGAGACTATTGTTGTTTGTATCGGTACGACAATGCAACCTGTCCTAAAGCAGCATCTGTGAGTCCATTGTTTCGGCCAGTACCATTTCGGAAATGAACTGGACTGCCCAGAGTCCCGACCTGAAATCAATGGAACACCTTTGGGATCAATTAGGACGTCTACGTTGCTCCATCCCTCAGCATTCAACGTCACTACTTTCTCTGGTTTCGGAACTTGAGTGAGAATGGGCTGTCTTTCCTCCTTAGACATTCAGACACCTCAGTGAAAATGTCTCAGGAGGCTTCAACGCGTCGTAAAGGTGAAAGTCTCGTACGAAGACATATAGGCAGTGGCTTTTCCCTCTCTCAGTTTGCGACTGGAAGAGGAAAGGAATTAACGAGAAATGGTACGAGGTACCCTCCGCCACGCTCCATACAGTCGATACGGAGTATGTATGCAGATGTAGACGTAGATGAAGGATGGAAACACTTCTTACTAGTCGCTCCTAACAGGTGTTAATGGTGAACTTGAAATTTTAGGCTGCGATGCTGAGGAAATTAGATTAAGAAATTAAGCACCGAATATGGTAGACAAGTTTTGCTGTTTGGGTGGGAAATAACTGACGATGGAAAAGGCAGAGAGGATATAAGTGACCATGAGGAAAATATTGAATGACCAATGAAAGGGTAACGTTCTACTAGTCGGGGAGTGGAATGTAAGAAGTCTGTTCGTCGCAGGGAAGCTATAAAACCCGAAAAGGGAAATGGAAAGGCCCAGTCTAGATACATTGGGTGTCAGAGAAGTGAAATGGATAGAAGACAAGGATTTCTGGTCAGATGAGTATAGGATAAATTCAACAGAACCAGAAAATGGTATAAAGAGAGTAGGATTCGTTATAAATAGGAAGGTAGGACAGCGAGTGAGCTGCTGTGAACAGTTCAGTGACGGGATTGTTGTCATCAGAAATGACAACAAACCAACACCGACAAGATATTACAAGTATACACGCCGACGTCGCAAGCTGAAGACCCAGTTGCAGAGAAAGTATATGCTGAGCGATCTCCCTCCACGACGACAATGCGACAGCGGCGGCTACTAGTTGAAGAGAACATAAGCGCGGCACCCAAATGTCACCCTTTGCTTGCGACACATCTGTGTAATAAAAGTTAAGTATTTTTATTTATCTAGTTGTAAGAAAACTCAGTCATAAGAGTTGTTTGATTGTTTGTCTAGCGAACCGAATATACAGGATCCCTAGACACAACAACTTTGCGACGAAGACTAGCAAGCAATGAGTTTCTTTAGCGTTACACCAGTTCAACAAACTTTTTGTTCATTAGCATTTTAGTGGAAAACCTGTGAAATTTCAGTTGGACATGGGTGCTCCTGTTACATTGTTGAATCGTAACACGTATGAACTGTTAGGCTCCCCACGCCTGTCTAAAACTAGCACGCACCTGACACCTTACAATGGACAAGACATTCCCGTTCTCGGAAAACGTAATTTGCCAGCCATGTATCGCTCGCCTACGCGAACTATGACTTTCAGTGTGCTACAATCAC
This sequence comes from Schistocerca americana, assembly GCF_021461395.2. Classification (NCBI taxonomy): domain Eukaryota; kingdom Metazoa; phylum Arthropoda; class Insecta; order Orthoptera; family Acrididae; genus Schistocerca; species Schistocerca americana. The sequence continues at coordinate 373,447,243 of NC_060122.1, read as the reverse complement.
GCGATTGTGAGAACACATTTGGCCTTGATTCGTTTGTTTTGTTTGGATTTAAAATTCAGGACCATGTGTTGTCAGTGACTGTATTCAATGCAAAAGACAGGGTAGCTAGCTTGGTGAAAGGATTCCCGGTACTCTTTTCTGGAGATTTGGGCAATTATTTGTACATATTACTATGAAAGACAAAGCCGAATTTTGGTGGGCCAGAACTGTTCCCATTGCATTACGGCACAATGTGGCTGCTGAACGAAAAGTACTGCAAGATAGCGGAGCTATTGCGCCCATACAAGCTAGCCAATGGGCAAATCCACTGGTTTTGCTCCGCAAACCTTCAGGTTGCATCGTCTCTGTGTTGACTTTAAGTCTACAGGTAACCCACAAACTGTTATTGATACTTATCCATTGCCACGCCATGGATAGATTACGCACTGGTCGCTACTTTTCAAAAATTGATTTACGCGACCCATATCTTCAAATACCACTCATTTGGGCTTGTCTAAATATTTGCGTCTGCCTTTTGGCAGTGGTTCCGCACACGCCATTTTCCAATGGTATTTGGAACAGCTGACTGCTCAAGTACCAGACTGTTCAAACTATTTGCAGGATATTGTAGTAGCATGTCGTACACCTGAAGAACACATTACAAATTTGTGTGCTTTGTTTCGTGTGTTATCTGATGCAGGACTACAGTGTAGAATGGACAAGTGTGATTTGTTTTTTAAACCTGCGTTGCAGTTTCTTGGTCACGTCACAAACAGTCTAGGTGTAAATCCCCTCCAGTAGCATTTGTTAGCCATACGAGACCTACCAGTTCCTCGCAATGTCACAACATTGCTTCAGTGTTAGGGAAAATGAACTATTAATTGCTATCGCATCAAAAGTGTTGTCCAAAGCACAGTGTAACTATATGAAAATAGAGAAAGAGGTATTGGTTATTGTGTATGGTGTTACCAAATTCCACCACTATTGGTATGGCAGAAAATACTTCTTAGTAACGGATCACAACCCATTGCAGTCCTTGTTTCATCTGGTCCCTGTACGAACTGCCCAAAAATGCTGTAACGTAATTTTCCCTTTGTTTAACCTACCTTCTAAGATAAACCGTAGTGCCAGTAATGACTCGCGTGTTCCTACATTTCTCCGGAATCCAAACTGATCTCCGAGATGGGCTTTTACGAGTTTTTAATTCATGTTAGTATTTTGCAAACAAGACTTTCCAAACTTCTCTTCAGATATTAAGGTCAACTTTGCACCTGCTTTCTTTGGAATTGGAGTTATTATATACTGAGCTGCGGGTACTCCACCTGTCTCATACATCTTGCACACCAGATGGAAGAGTTTTGTCATGGCCGGCTCTCCCAAGGCTACCAGCAGTTCTGACGGAAAGTCGTCTACTCCCGGGATCTTGTTTCGACTTAGGTCATTCAGTGCTTTGTCGGATTCTCCTCTCAGCATTATATCTCTCATTTCATCTACATTTACGTCCTCCTCCGGGTCTCTAACACTGCTTTGAAGTCCATCTTCCCTGAGTAGTCCTTCTATGTAATCCATCCAATTTTCAGATTTCCCTACTTTGCTTAGTACTGGTTTTCCACCCGAGCTCTTGACTTTCATACAGCTTCTTCTGATTTAATCCAATGGCTTTAGAATTTTCCTGTATACGTTATCTGTCTTTCCCCTGCTGATCTTCTTCAGCTCCATCTAGTACCATGCAAGCCATTCCCTGATGTTTTAACAGTTTTCCTGTCATCCTGTCCCGTCTCCTTGTCAGTATTTTCCACATGTTCCTTTCCGATCCTGCGCAGAACCTCCTCATTTCTTACCTTATCAGTCCACCTAATTTTCAACATTCGCTGTACATGCTTCTAAATCCCTTTGTCCATTACTGCTAAGCCATTTTGCACTTTTTATCAGTCTCATTTTTTAGACGTTTGTATCCCTTTCGCTTGCTTCATTTTCTGCTTCTTTGTATTTTATTGTTTCATCAGTTAAATTGAATATCTCTCGTGCTGGTCAAGGACTTATACTAGGCGTTGTCTTTTAAGGAATTTGATCATCTGCTGCCTTCTCTACTTCATTTCTCAAAGCTACCCATTCGCCTTCTACTGTTTTCCTTTTCTCTGTTCTGGTCAATCGTTGTCCAAACCTCCACCTGCATCGCTGGGTACGCAAGCCAAACCACCAATGTCAAGGTCAATGGTTATTGAGCGGGACTAAGTATCTAGGGATTACAATTACGATCAGCTTATACAATAAGAACAGTCAAATACAAATTTTTTTGGGGAAGGTGAACCAAAGAACGCGTTTTGTTAGCAGAACACTTGCAAGAAGCAACAACTGTACTTTTTTTTAGACTGCCTACACTACTACCTTTGGCTGAGCTCTTCTGGGGCATTGCTGCACGATATGGGGTCCTTACTAGAGAGGGACTGACGGAAAAGTCGAGAAAGTTCAATGAAGGGCAGCTCGTTATGTGTTATCGCGAAATAGGGGGGAAGAGAGTCAGAAAACGATAAGCGAGATGGAGCGGCAATAATTAAAAAATAAATAAATAAAAGAACATGATCCTTTGCGCCTAAATTTTTTTTCCCACGTAGTTTCAATCTCTAACTCTCTCTTCCGAACGTCAAACATTTAGTTGACCCTCACCTACATAAGGAGAAATAGCTCTCGTATTAAAATAAGAGAAATTTGAATTCACATGCAAAGATTTAGATATTCATTTTTCGTTTGTGCCAATTGAGAGAGGAACGCTTGAGAACTAGAATAGTTTTTCTGTAAACCTTCTGTCAAATTCTTAAGTGTAACTTGGAGAATAGTCATATAGAAGAAGAAATTCAGGAATACATGTATTTATAACTGTAACTGAATCATACTACAGCGACGAACACAGTTTACAGGTTTTAAACATCGAGTGAACACCGGCAACCCAGAAATGTATACACCGCTCGAATACGAATACGTGTACCAGAGACTGTGTACCGCAACAACTATTCGAACGTAGATACGACAAAAACTGATAGCCGGTGATCGTGTAAAGAACTGTGAACTGTGCCAAAATTACAAACTGTTGGCGCGCAAATCCGTGTCGCGGTGAGTGCAGTGTATCGAGCACGCGGCTAATGCGATTACCGGATTATTCACACAGAGTGCGAACCAGCGATCTACTGTTGTGAGCTGTTAAAAACGAAGTTAACTGCAAGCCCGGTGGGGCACCGAAGCCAAACCCGAAACCAAAAGTCTGCAGTGCACTGCGGAAAAGTACTACCGTTCACAACATCAATTTTTAAGTAGTGCATTAAAGTTTTTTTTTTCCAGAAAGTAAAACCATTATAGTGACTCGTGAGAAAACGTGTTTAATTCCGACGTATTCAGTTATCAGCATACACTGTTTCATTTAATCTGCATGTACGGACGCATAACAGGTCAAAGCAGAAAAACAGTTTCTCATCTTCGTCCCTTGAGTGATTTCATGATTTTAAAAGCACCTAGAGTAGTATTGACACGTGGAAGTAATTGGTTAGTAAAAGTGAGGGAATAATTTACATCTTTTTTCAGTAAAATTTATTCTATTTTGAAATCTTATCAAGACTACGGAGCACGAATTGGATGGTTCAAATGGCTCTGAGCACTATGGGACTTAACTTCTGAGGTCATCAGTCCCCTAGAACTTAGAACTACTTAAACCTAACTAAGGACATCACACACATCCATGCCCGAGGCAGGATTCGAACCAAGGACCGTAGCGGTTGCTCGGTTCCAGACTGTAGCGCCTAGAACCCCACGAATTGGAGACATATTTTATTTTAAGTACAAGTCCTTTGCTAAACTATTTATCTATTTACTCGTAATGAAACTAGTTACACGACGAACTCGTTCCATGATCCATTTGACATCTTGAAGTGTAAATGTTATGATACGATCGTGATATTTATATGTTTACTTTCCATTTGCGTGAACTTGTATGGCTGTTTTTTCACAGCTCCTGAAAGCTTCGGCTCCATAGCGATTTGCCATTAACATCGCTGGGGCCAATGTTGTGATTACCGCTGCACCCGAAGCAGAGAGAAAAGCTATCAAAAATAACTTTCCAATATATACACCAAACATATAAATAATGTAATCATTTCATGAGAAGAAGACAACCAGAATTTGCCCTCCAAGACGTCATATGGACCACGTCATACCAGCTGAGATGTGCGCTTGATAATGGCAAGACGTCGAAACGAGCTCGTCGTGTTAATTGTATCACCAAGTAAAGAAATAAAATAAATAAGTAGTGCAGTAAAAAGCCTGTACTTTCATGCGAGCCGTGAGCCCGTCGGAAAGGGAACTGAAGACAGATTAAAGTTTCATTCGGGGTGGAAAAAAATTACTCTGAGCACTATGGGACTCAACATTTATGGTCATCAGTCCTCTAGAACTTAGAACTACTAACTAACCTAGGGACATCACACAACACCCAGTCATCACGAGGCAGAGAAATTCGGGGTGGATGCTGTACTTACTTTCTCTGTCCTTATTTTCTTATGAACAAGTAAAAATTCGTAGGTTAGACTCTCATACTGGATAAATTACGCTTATTTTCTAATCTAGCGATCTACTTTGTGCTCCGAGACGTTTCTGGTACCTAGATTTGTTTGGTACTCCTCCTCTGCGGCAGATATTGATATTAGGCCAAACTACATGGTGAGTCACTAACTATTGCCACCAAGAATAACTCCGAAAGTATGAAAAGAGCTGAAACGTTTGTGGGACAAAAATTGCATGGGACAACGGGGGCCATAATATGAAGATGGTTCTTTGTTGCTATTTGGGGTCTCTTCAGATATTAAGGTCAACTTTGTTCTTTTTTTTTTTTTAGATTGGATGCTATAGTTTGGTACTTATTTTCTGATAGCGCCTATCGAGACAAATCCAGTGATGTGTAACAGTAAGGTCTTTGAAGGTCAACGAAGGTCACAAAGATGGCATGAACGTCCATTTACAGAATGTGCTCGAAGTGATGACCACTGGTATCAGTGCAGTACTACAATCTTAGCATCGATTGAGTGGTATTCCTTATCACACCGGGACTTATCGAAGCACATACTCTGACAGTTCTCTCTCACATACCTTCAGGTGTAGTTGGAAAAATACAAGTCTGGTGAACGAGCCGGCCACGACACATCTCGTCCGCGTCCAGTCGAATGATTTGGGAATTGTCTCTGCAACTCATTTGTAGCCATCAGCGAAAAATGTGCCGGACACATTCTGTTTCTTGTTCCTAATCGTATGTTTTCCCATAACACACCTAATGTTTCTTGCAGGAATGTGGTGTCTACTTCCTTCCATTAAGATTTCCTTCGATGAAATAGGGGCCTATAATTCTGTCCTCCAAAATCCCACACTATACACTCACCGACCACGGTTTTTAGTGTGCAACTTGCCGCTGCCAACATGAATATTCAGTTTCCCAATAATGCGTGTTATGCAAATTAACATTTCCATGGTTCGTGAATGTAGCGTCGTCAGTAAATAAAATTTAAATTAATAAATATTTCACCGCTTCGAATCTGAAGTTGAGCCCATCGGTAGAATTCAATGCGACTCATAAAAATCAGTACCAGTTAATTCTTGGTGGAGACTGATATTGTAAGGGTGGTATTTATGGTGATGCAGAACACGAACAACACTAGTCTGGCTCATGCCAGATTCTCTTGCGATTTGACGCGAACTAATACAAGGATCTCGAACCATAGTGGCAAGAGTACCAATTTCCGTTTCCTCGTTAGTAAATTTCCTTTGCCGGATGTGTTTCCGATGTATTAAAGATCCAGGTGTTCCCAGTTTATGATACACATATTTAAATGTACGACGTATAGCGTGAATACGTTGAGGATATCTTTCAATGTATAAGTCTCTAGCTCTCACTGAATTTCGTTGGCATTCTCCGTAAATGAGAAGCATATAGACTTGTTCTTCGAAAGAATACATCATTCGCCTGATTCGACGATACTAGTCTTACCGTTCCTATTCGTGTAGTAATGCGAAACTGTCGAATGGTGTTTATATGTCCATGGCACGTTAGATCGATACGCCGTATTCGGTGAACATTTAGTATTTGCACGATATACGAGAGAGAATTGTCAGAGAATGTGTTCCGATAAGTGCCGAAGTCATAAGGAATACCATTCAATCCACGATAAGAAGATTGCAGCACTGCATTGATACCAATGGTCATCACTTGGAACATCTTCTGTACATGGACGTTCATGCCATTTTTTGACCTTCGTTGACCTTCAAAGACCTTACTTTTACACATCATTACATTCGTCTCGATAGCCGCTATCAGAAAATAAGTACAAAAGTATAGCATTCCATTAAAAAAAAAAAAAAATCGAACGTCACATTATGGCCCTCGTTGACCCGTGCAACATTTGTCCCACAAACTTCTCAGGTACTATCATACTTTCGGAGTTCTTCTAGGTGGAAATAGTTAGTGACTCATCCTGTATATCTCTGCCTCTAGCAGTTCTGTTTCACGAGTGAGACGAGCTGAATCCACGCGGACCGTCACCGCCAGTTGTGCCGTTGGTTCTCTGTGATGGGTTATTGTTTGTCTGAGGGCAGCTGCAGTGTCTTTGTTCCGTCTCCTCTGTCCCATTTGTATGGTGTCAGACCTCCCAGTACGGACCACGCGGCAAAGAGGAGCTGCAAATGTTTTTTTGTCGTGAGAGATTACTTCTCTGTTCTACGGCCATCTCTCTGTGTTCAAGGAACACATTATTTCGGCTGGCGTGTATATTGACATAATTTTTTACGTTCCTCACGGCTGATTAGTCTCTTCTGACCTTACCTTAATGAACAGTATGTTAACTACCATTTTACAGATGAAATAAAAAAGGACGGCGTGCTGATCTTCTTCGATATGGACGTATAATGGACGCCCATTGACAAACTTAGCGACGGAGTCTTCTGGAAACAGGCGTATACCAGACAACCACCGTCCGCTATTATAATATTACCGTACTCAGAACAATTCCTCTCACCGCTCGTTGACCAAGAGCGCACACTGGAATAGGGATGCAGGCAACATTGGATACAGATTTTTTTTTTCTTTTAGGGCCAGAAGCTATGTTAATGGATCGATACACAACATTATGACAACATGAAATAATGCTAACATGGAGAACGAGACGCAGCAAGAGCGCAAACATCCCTTACGGTTCCTGCAGGGAATCAGGAAACGCCTTGGAAAAATGGGCACACCGAATGAATACTCTTTGCGAGTTTATCGAAACAGAAACAAAATAAATAAAGGCTGACTATATCAAAATATGCTGCTGAAATATTTGTAGGCGGTTGGAGTCAATTATGTTGAATGTTAATGTGGACTGGTATACATTGGTGACACGAGGTGACCTATGAGCACGCAGAAGATAAAACGTTTACCTTGGCCACCACAAATAAATTTTGTCAAACAAAATTTTTAAAAAACTGCATCAAGTAAATCTTGTTTAGTTAACATGCGGACGTTAACTGGCATAAATGACTATATTTGTCCTTTAAGAACATTTCAATAGTAGCTTACATTTTTTTATTCGGTACTCCGTCTCCTCAACAGGCATGTATCACAGTGTCCCATTTGCGTGATTACAAGCGTTTATGAAATTGATTTTCAATCAAGCTCACTGTCACAGTGTGCAGGTACCCTGTGTTAAGTAATTCGCCCACTTGCTGGAGATGAGAGAAAACAATTGGAAACACGAGGAAATGCTCACTGTTCGCTCAGCCATTTGTCTTCAGTTATGTAATACAATGTGTTTTCGTAGGAGTGTGCAAAGGGCATAGAGGATGCTCCGTTGAACAATTTGAGGTAATGAACCTGCTGTAGGAGAAGCCAGCTGAAGGAGATAACAGGAATAAAATCACATTGCTGTGTACTTTTTGTATTTACGTTAACTAACTGTAAATACCGTCACTGACACAATGAGCGTACCATTTGTACTGTACCTTACAACAACAAAAAATCGCTGAAACTAACGTCCGTCAAGCTCATTGCAATCATGACATGGGCGAACAAGATTCTGACGCAACCTCCTCTTCAAAATCGGATGTGCAAGTGGTCCTCATGTTTTCAGTTTTCATGTTTCCAGCCCCCCCCCCCCCCGCTTCTTCTTTCCAACGAACCAGACTCCCGCATTCGTCGATCGAGAGAATTAAACACTCGTCGTGACAGATGACGCCTGTTCGTAAATCGTTCCCTGTGCAGCCTTTCTTCAGCGACAACACTATAGCGTACTTCCCCATACACAAGGCGCATGTCGGTGAGTTCTGCTAAACTGCACCTGTACTGCTACATTGTATTGAACTATACATTTCTGAATAGCACTGTGTTATGAATAGGTCTTTCGTTAATTCATAATACGTTCTGTCATGGGACAATGTAAATACAACAGAGCCACCTTATGGACAAGTAAAGTAAACAAAACCTGCATCATGACTTCCAAATAATCAGGCTCGTTCTCCTTGTTTCCCTGCAGAAAATAAAGAATGTACTTGTAAATAAACAGGACAGTACGTGTAAGCTTATACGCATTTTAGTTGAAAATAAAGTGCAAAACAGTAATGATGGACAAAGCGGGAGACAGATTTACTTCCATATCTCTTGAAGCTGGCTTCTCCGACCCCATGTTTCCTACCTCAAAGTGTTCAGTGGAGCATTCTTTACGTCCTGTTATATTGTTGCACGCTGTTACGAACACCCTGTATATCTTTTAAAAGTACTGTGCTTCATTTGGACATTGTAAGGAAGAAACCATTACTGCTATTTCGATTCTGCTTACTTACGTTCTCCAAAATGGCTCTGAGCACTATGGGTCTTAACTTCTCAGGTCATCACTCCCCTAGAGCTTAGCACTACTTAAACCTAACTAACCTAAGGACATCACACACATCCATGCCAGAGACAAGATTCGAACCTGCGACAGTAGCGGTCGCGCGGTTCCAGACTGTAGCACGTAGAACCGCTCGGTCACTCCGGCCGGCACATACGTTCTCCGTAGATGAGTCGCAATTATAACTTCTCTTTACTGGAGTACCTTGTACTCACAATAACTTCAACTAAAGGCGATTGACTGAATGAGTGGTGGATGTTTTCGTTGTGTTTCATTTGTTTAATGTCATTTGTTTAATGTCAACTCCAGAAAATGAACCAGTGCACTACCCCGGCCACCTGCACTGTGTGCTGATACGAAGTCTGTCTTGTGCAACGTTTATTGTTATCGATAACACTATATATATGACAGGCCTATATAGTTCTGGGAAACTAGTCATCTCGCTAGGCAGACAGTACAAGGAAAAATGCGACGGGAGATGGATATAATGAAATAGTTTACAGTTTGCCACCGTCTTGATTGTCCGACCGACAGAACTCGTGAAGCAGTCCCGTCGGTCGCGCCAGTAAACAAACAAAACAAAGATTAGATTAGACTGACGTGATAAAAGTCGTGGGATGGTGAAACGCACATATTCAGATGGCGGCAGTATCGTGGACACAAAGTATAAAAGAGCAGTGCGTTAGCAGTGTTGTCATTTATACTCAGGTGATTCATATGGAAAGGTTTGCTAAGTGGTTACGGCTGCACGACTGAAATTAACAGAATTTGAACGCGGAATGATAATTGGAGCTAGACGCATGGGAGATTCTGTTTCGGAAATCGTTAGGGAATTCAATGTTCCGAGATCCATAGCGTCAAGAGTGTGCCGAGGATATGAAATCTCAGGTATTATCTCTCACTACGAACTGTACAGTGACCGACGCCTTCACCTAACGACTAAGGGCAGCGGCGTTTGAGGAGGGGTGTTAGTGGTAAAAGACAAGCAACACTGCGTCGAACTACCACAGAAATCAATGTGACACGTACGACGAACATATTCGTTAGGAAAATGCGGTGAAATTTGGCGTTGATGGTCTAGCAGCAGACGACCGATGTGAGTGCCTTTGCTAACTGCACGGTGTCGCCTGCAGCCCATCTCCTGGACTCGTGACGTATCGTTTGAAAAACGGTCTGGTCAGATGAGTCCCGATTTCAATTGATGAGAGTTGACAGTAGGGTGCGAATGTGACACATACTCCACGAAGCCATGGGACTAAGTTGTCAACAAGGCACTGTGCAAGTTGGAGGTGACTCCACATAATTGTGGACTGTGTTTACGTGGAACAGACTGGGTCCTCTGGTCCAACTAAACCGATTACTGACAGGAAATGGCTATGTTCGGCTACTTGGAGACTATGAACAGCCATTCATGGACATCCCAAACAAAGGCGTCATGTCACCGGCCACAGCTGTTCACCAACGTTTTGAAGAGCATTCTGGACTATTTGAGAGTATGATTTGGCCACCCACATTGCGCGGCCGACATGAATCCAATCGAAAATTTAAGGGACGTAATCGAGAGGTTAGTTCGTGCCCAACATCCTGCACTGACAACACTTTCCCTATTATGGATGGCAGTAGAGACAGCATGGTTCAATAAATTTGCAGGGGACTTCCAACGACCTCTTGAGTCCATGCATTGTCGTGTTATTACACTACGCTGGGGAAAAGGAGGTCCGACACAATATTACGATATATTCCACGTCCAGGTCAGTACTTTTCAAATGGTTCAAATGGCTCTGAGCACTCTGGGAGTCAACTTCTCAGGTCATTAGACCCCTAGAACTTAGAACTAGTGAAACCTAACTAACCTAAGGACATCACACACATCCATGCCCGAGGCAGGATTCGAACCTGCGACCGTAGCGGTCTCGCGGTTCCAGACTGCAGCGCCTAGAACCGCACGGCCACTTCGGCCGGCCAGTACTTTTCGTTCCAATAGACAGACAGTGCAGAGATCCTCCGCGATCTAGAACATGTCAGTAAAGTAAGACTGCGCAGTATGTATTTACAAAGAAAAACAAGTATGGCATGTACCTTCCTCAGATTCCAAGTTGTCATTGCACAGCAGCGACAACGCGGTGACACACTTCTGATGCATGCAGTCCACGACAAACAGACGTGTATGGGTCTGCGGTACATGGAGAAAGGAATGACAGTTCTCGTTTGGCTTACAGTTGACCTGAAGATGGTGTAAGTGTTACACCGAAACTAGTCCTTTGAAATAAATTTGATTGATGATACGATTGTGGTAGTTCATTTTCTCTACTGATATCATCAGCGGCTGTTCCACGTCCGCAAGGACGAACGACTTCCACAAGTTGGACAACACCCTTTTTTTCTTGTGGATCGTAGACACCATGGAAACGAACGGCACCTGCTTCATTACAGGAGGGGCAGATGCCTCCTTTGGAAGCGCTACAGGCAAGGTAGGCCTACTACTTGTTTCCGCGTGTCACTTGCCAGCAAGTACACCGTGCCCATATCGGTCCGCCAGAACTAAATTTAAGCAGCCGTCTAGACACAGAATGGCAGCTCCAGGCACAGCACCAAGCTCATTACAGCCAAGGTTCATCACAGCGGCCAGCTATGAGAAGCAGCACTCGTAGACGCAGCCGTCGCCTCCTCCGATCCTGGCTCCACTCGGACTCTGTGCCCCAGGGTAGCTATAGGCTGGCTAGCTGAGATATTGAGATGCACCTGAATAACTACCGTCAGTGGTAGATGTCAGACCGGACTTGGAATTGTGCCAAGTAAATATCAGTAGTGACTGACGTCCGACAGACATAGCAAAATTCCAAGTAATGTTCTCGGCTGACAAACAAATAATATCGAAGATTGTTCTTTTGCATCTGAAGTTGAATTCAAGAAGATTTTTATAATGCATGTTATCAGAATGAATATTTACGTCCCTGAGGCCACTTCTTGTGAACATTTTCATTTTATACGCTGTTGGAAAAAATGTATTTTATCGCTATCTGCAAATCTTGTTTTGCACGTGGCCACCATAGAACTACTACTGAACAACTTAATTCTACCATTCTGACAACACAAGTCCTAGAAAATAACTATCAATCAGAAAACATTTTTCGTTCAGACTGTTTTAAAATTAATGATTTACTATCACGATTTAGGCGTATGTACCACACTCAACTCATAGCAGTATAAACCTAGAAATTGCTTCAACCCATTTCAATACAGTACATTCTTTTCTAATTTTTTTTCAAAAGAAATATTCATCTTTAAATTTATTCTCTTCAAATTTCATTAGTCATTTGTTAACCTATAGGCTATTATTATTTAAATACCGTGCATATAATCCCATAGACAAATCTTACCCATATTTTGCTACTACATCTAACGTTACTTTAATTATAGTCATTGCAGTTGTAAGAGAAAGAGAGGAGGAGAACATTATTTATTTCAGAGCGTATAACATATATTTTCTACATAACAAAGTAGTAATGCCTATGTTACTACAACTGTTCTTATCTTATGACATTATTATCTGGGTAGCAATATATCTGTGGCACACAGATATAATATTTGACCGGTAGTATCTAGTTCGTTCACAGATCCCTGGTTATCACATGCCATACTCGATGCGTGTACAATGATATATGTGAATGCAGAAATAGGAATGTAATGCGTTTAATGCAATCGTGTTTAAATATCCGATGACGTAATGCTGTCAGTTTTAGTGAGATGGTACGTCTTCTTATACAGACGGCGGGGTACTTTTTTATTCTTATACCTACTGCGTGAAGTACTTAAATAAATACAGGTGACGCGTGAACGATGATCTCTTAACAGTACGAAATATGCAGAGATGCACCTTATAGTGAGGTAAGAAGGGTAAAACGTTTTTAGAAAAAATATATGTACCACAGAAATTTTTAAGAGATAATTAATCGTTATAATTGAGTTTATTGTTTATTGCTGTCCCTTCAGAAAGACATACACGCACAAAATGCGATAGAAAAATCAGTAACGATCTATGTGGAATATGTCTTTTCTGAAACATTGTACCATTGTGGACACAAGGAAATAGAAAATAATTACCAGTATTTCCTGTCCATGCGTCGCTATGAGCCAACAGATGGGTTCGCACAGTCACAGATGTGACCATTTTGAGTGTTCATATGGACGGAGCATATATATTCAGTGTCATCTGTGAAGTGCGGTTTCTATTGTCAAGTACAATTTGCTATAGAAATATGTTCACAAAACCTTCGAACAACTAACCAGTTTACTTCTTGACGCTTGCTCTAAGTTAACGCGAATATATAAACGCAACGAACTCTGCTACAAAATTTCATAAAGCCGGATGCGTCGCCGGACCAATGTGGACAATATACTCTACTGCATCAGTCGTCCCTTTCATGTATTCATTTTACACGACAACGCCGCTTGTGAAATATTGCGCTAACAGATATTAAACGAGTGGTCAATAAACAGAAAAATCTGATATTCGCTTGCTGTTACACAGAACAAACCTACCGAAAACTATAGAGGTAATCGAGAACCACGGAAAGCTGTGTTCTCCGTACGCTGATTAAATCCGACTGAAATGTGCAACAGGCGGCTCTCGGACGTTTTTAAAGTGACGTATGGAGTGATTCGGTTACCAGCAACGCGAACATTTTTCAAATTTTGGATAGCAAATACCAGCAATACTGCAATGAAGGACAAAATGAAAAATAAAAGCACCGCTCGCCAAATCTGTCTGAAGTTCACTGTGTCGCTCACGCATTAGCCGTAAGGTACTACTGGAGTTGAACCAGTGACATGAAGGACTGCGCCGTATCGTTACGCCTGAATTGAGTATCTCTTACACCACAGGTCAGGGTCAGTCACAACAAAGCTCTCCGCTTTTATAAAAATAGTAATCAGAATTTCTTGCTGTAACACATAAGCACGTAACGTTCTGCATCAGGTATTCAATCATTTTTTAACGAACGCGATACTACGCTCTCATTTCATCTGTACGGTAAATTACTATACATTTAATTTTCACATCATTCAGTTATAATTTCAAGCCCAAATTTACTTTAAGTATATATGACCCAGCGAAAACCGGATTCCTTTCAAACTGACGTATCGTTATATGATTGAAGTAAATTGGTTAAAGTAAGTGCACGTTTTAGCGTTTTTAGCAGACATTCGCCACCTTTTATTTTCGTGACAGATAACGAATTGAAACCTATGGAATTCTGCAGCACACTGAACATTCTGACACCGACACTGCAGTAACTCGCTTTAGTGGGTCACGGTACGTGCTTTGTCAAGAAACAGAAACGTTTCCAGAAAGACTCCGTCGCTCCTTTCAGCATCTTGTCAGTCTTCAACTTATTCACTTGTCAGAATCCATTGGTACCTCCATCAAAATTCTCCATTAACTGAAAATCGATCATGATGAACTTTTCCTTGGACGTGCAGTCGAAGTGTTTGCTTCATGCCGAGCGACAAACGGCTTTGCCCACATAATTCACGGTTCGTCTTCACAAAGGGGGATGGTGCAGTGGATGAAACACTGGTTTGTGATCCGGGAGGCATGGAGTTCAAATCTCGGTCCACCCATCCAGACTGAGATAGCCGTAGTTCCCATAAAGCAATCGAGGTGAATGCTTATATTGTGCCTTGGAAACATATGGGACTAATTTCCAAATCCGATTCGCGTATGTGTTGCATCTTTAGGTGTCCTCGGCACGGATTTAAACCCTACTCTCATTTCGCAACGTTTCACTTGACTGCGTAGTAAAACATCTCACTAGTACTACATATACATAGTAAAGTGACTCTGAATTTGATCACTTGTACAAGAGAGTAGATGAGCTGACAGATAGTGAACTTTAACTTTACGCGTAACACATGCTAGAGAAATTGGCTCTGAGCACTATAGGACTTAACATTTGAGGTCAACAGTCCCCTAGAACTTAGAACTACTTCAAGCCAACTAACCTAAGGACATCACGCACATCCATACCTGAGGTAGGATTCGAACCTGCGAACGCGCGGTTCCAGACTAAAGCGCCTAGAACCGATCGCCAAAGATGACCTCGGTTTGAGGAAGGCAGGCGTGTACCAGATTCCATGTCAATGTGGTAAGTCGTATATTCGTCAGACGATGCTTACCGTCGAGGATCGATGCCTTGAACACCAGAGCCACACTCGACTGATGTATCCGAGCAAGTCGGCGGTCGATGAACATTGTCTGTCGGAAAATCACGCCATGGAGTGTGACCGCACGAGGATTCTGGTACAGACGTCGAGATCCTGGGACAGCGTTGTTAGAGAGGCCATCGAAATTCGCACCAATGACGACCTCATAAACCGTGACTGTGGCTATAATCTTAGCAAGGCATGGGAACCAGCGATCGGGTTAATCAAGAGTAAATCGAGCAAACGTATAGTTGTGACGACCACGGCGGACAGAGCCATCACACCGACGTCATCTCAGACGCCGTCGCAATCTGTTCCACCGCGCGACCGCGGCGCGGGGCGCGCACGGCGGAGGGAGCGCGCCGCGGGCGGAGGGTATTTAAATCGGCCGCCGTCGCGTCCGAACCCAGTTCCCTCTGAGCAGCCATAGCGTACGGATCTCCGTGCCGGCACGTTCACAGGAGCTCAGTTCGTCAGTTCACCTGATGATGGCGACTTGTATGATCGCCGAAATATTGTGCCCGTTGGACACTATAGACCGGCAGCATACCCGTGGATATTTTGAATACGAAAGAAGTCTCTTTGATCAGATTAGAGTGTCGTCTCTAGGCTGCAGCACTCTGCTTGAGAATAAGGCAGCCGCTACTGGACCCAACCTGACCGCCACAGCAGTCCTCGCCCTTTCCCCACCTGTGTAATTTCAGAGCCGTGTGCAACGTTAACGAGATTTTAGTTTTATAGCTTTGTATAGGGATAGATGTCAAGAAGCATATTCGTTAATCGGCTTTATACACTACCGGCCATTTAAAATTGCTACACCAAGAAGAAATGCAGATGATAAACGGTTATTCAATGGGCAAATATATTATACTAGAACTGACAAGTGATTACATTTTGCCGGCCATTGTGGCCGTGCGGTTCTCGGTGCTTCAGACCGGATCCGCGTGACTGCTACGGTCGCAGGTTCGAATCCTGCCTCGGGCATGGATGTGTGTGATGTGCTTAGGTTAGTTAGGTTTAAGTAGTTCTAAGTTCTATGGGACTGATGACCTCAGATGTTGAGTCCCACAGTGCTCAGAGCCATTTGATTACATTTTCACGCAATTTGGATGCATACATTCTGACAAATCAGTACCCAGAACAACCACCTTTGGCCGTAATAACGCCCTTGATACGCCTGGGCATTGAGTCAAACAGAGCTTGGATGGCGTGTACAGGTACAGCTCCCCATGCAGCTTCAACACGATACCACAGTTCATCAAGAGTAGTGACTGGCGTATTGTGACGAGCCAGTTGCTCGGCTACCATTGACCAGACGTTTTCAGTTGGTGAGGGATCTGGAGAACGTGCTGGCCAGGGCAGCAGTCGAACATTTTCTGGATCCAGAAAGGCCCGCACAGGACCTGCAACATGCGGTCGTGTATTATCCTGCTGAAACGTAGGGTTTCGCAGGGATCGAATGAAGGGTAGAGCCACGGGTCGTAACACATCTGAAATGTAATATCCACTGTTCAAAGTGCCATCAATGCGAACAAGAGGTGACTGAGACGTGTAACCAATGGCACCCCATACCATCACGCCGGGTGAGACGCCAGTATGGCGATGACGAATACACGCTTCCAATGTGTGTTCACCGCGATGTCGCCAAACACGGATGCGACGATCATGATGCTGAAAACAGAATATGGCTTCATCCTAAAAAATTACGTTTTGCCATTCGTGCACCTAGGTTCGTCGTTGAGTACACTATCGCAGGCGCTCCTGTCCGTGATGCAGCGTCAAGGGTAACCGCAGCCATGGACTCCGAGCTGATAGTCCATGTTGCTGAATACGTCGTCGAACTGTTCGTGCATATGGTTGTTGTCTTGCAAACGTCCACATCTGTTGACTCAGGGATCGATACCTGGCTGCACGATCCGTTATAGCCATGCGGATAAGATGCCTGTCATCTCGACTGCTAGTGATACGAGGCCGTTAGGATGTAGCACGGCGTTCCGTATTACCCTCCCGAACCCACCGATTCCATATTCTGCTAACAGTCATTGGATCTCGATCAACGTGAGCAGCAATGTCGCGATACGATAAACTGCAATCGCGACAAGCTACAGTCCGACCTTTATCAAAGTCGGAAACGTGATGGTACGCATTTCTCCTCCTCACACGAGGCATCACAACAATGTTTCACCAAGGAACGCCGGTCAACTGCTGGTTGTGTATGAGAAATCGGTTGGAAACATGTCAGCACGTTGTACGTCTAGCCACCGGCGCCATCCTTGTGTGAATGTTCTGAAAAGCTTATCATTTGCATATCACAGCATCTTCTTCCTGTCGGTTAAATTTCGCGTCTGTAGCATGTCATCTTCGTGGTGTAGCAATTTTAATGGCCAGTAGTGTACTAAATTCCTTCGAACCCTTAATTGGACTGGAAAACGGGAACAATTTTTATAAATTGCGAGCAATAATTCTTTTACACGGGATACTGAAGCACATAACTAGTGACAAAGTATAGACTCGCCGCCAGCAATAGTTTCGTCTCCAAGAAGATGATACTGCTATTAGGAAAACTTAAGAGATAAGTGACTTACAGAACTGGCGCAGCTTTCAGGACATGCACTTGCACCCACATCGGCCGGTGCTGGGCAGGCAGAACAGAGGGCAGTTCGTAGCGGGACGCAGAGCGCCGTGATTGGAACAGAGCGCGCGGGATTAAGTCCGCCGGAGCGAGTGCGTCGGCCTCTCCACAGGCGGGCGGCTGGAATTTCTGTTCATTATCAGCTTCCAAACATTCCAGCGAGTGCCAATAAATCTTGACTAGATTCCCATTTGTCACGTTGTGTGCGCTCGCAGCAAACGCGACGGCGCTATATTAAACTCTGGCCGGATGAATATTGGGGCGGCGTCCAGGGGGACACGGCCTGTCTAAGCCGACAGTCGGCGCAAGCGGCTTCTGCCACCGGCCTCTGCCGGATGTCAGAGGCAGAGGCCCCTCGTAACCCGTGCTACTACGATACGGCCGCAGAAAAGAGGATATTGGTGGCCATATGTTAGCTTCTCTGTTGTCTGATTGCGAGCTTTACATGGGATTTCAACGCTAGAGGAGTGATTAAGCGAAACCAGACTCTGCTTGCACCAACCGATCAAAACGGATCCTCTCGCCCTCCACTCCCCCTTTCCACTCTCCTAATCACACTCCGCCATGGTGGCAACGAAACAAAAACCGAATTTCAACGGCCGGTGTGATCGAGGGTCGAGGATCTAACAGAGTGGTAAATGATAGTTGTACGCAGTTGTCTTGCACGTAGTTGCGTGGCAGGACATCTGTATTGTTACCAGTTCACTTAACAACAGTGTAAATAGCAATAAGAACAGGGACTGTTGCATCGTAGTATATCAATCACATCGCAATTACGATCAGTGTGGGAGCCACGCTTGCATTTCGATAGGCCTATGTGCAATAGCCACGTGTTTTGTTTACTTCAAGTGTCAAGTTTCCTTTGCAATGCCTCAGTACGTAATTCTGCGATGCAACCAACGCCATTCTTTTTGTGATTTTTCATTCTATTGATTGCGTAAGAAACAATACGGAGTGTCCGTAAATAAATAAAGAAGTTCTTGTTGGAAATAATATTTGCTTCCGTTTTAGAATGTCTCATAGTGTTTACTTTCGTGATCTGCTGCCTTATATTCATAGCCGCGAAGGTCGTTTTTCAGTATCTACTGTTGTGTTAGAGATATTTGCGCTGAAACGTTGAAGTGGTTCACACCGTAATAGGGTATCCGAATACTTTTCACCATACTGTGTATATACGAGGGTTGTCCAGAAAGTAAGTTCCGATCGGTCGCGAAATGGAAACCACAGTGAAAACCAGAAATGTTTTATTTGCAACAGTCAGGTACACCTTCCACCTACTTCGCTACATAGTCGCCACTCCAACTTCGAGTACTGTCGTAGTGTTGTATCAACTTTCCAACATCCTCGTCATAGAAAGCAGCCGCCTGTGCTTTCGGCCAGTTATCTCCACTGGTTTGCAACTCATTGTCTGTGGAAAAATTGTGTCTTCATAGCCACCGGTTTTTGTGAGCAGAGATGAGACACAGTGGGAGCCAATTACGGACTGTATCGTGGGTGATCAAACACTTCTCATCGGAAACGCTGCAGGAGCATCTTCATTGCCCCTGCAGTGTGGGGCCGAGAATTGTCATGAAGAAGGAACTGCTCGATAGTTGTGTTATGTGGGCTGCACGACACGGGCGGAATCTCTAACCAGGCCCTCATACCTGGCGGGAGACGCTATTCCCTACGCATCTTTACGTGCTCACTGTTCACTCAAAACTGACCAGCGCGACGCGACACGATCGACGTGCATACTAAAGAGACTGCCCAACACATCTGTGCAAAGCTTTACCGGACTTTCCCAGTAGTTCCCATTTCGCAACCGATCGGAACTTACTTTCTCGACAACCCTCGTAGCTTTCGTCATCAGAGAGAAATTGGGTGCTACCAGGCAGTCATGGGTCCATATTTACGTCGTATTTAGAAGCGACGAAGTTTTCCGGCAATGTACGTGCTAGTTATTCTATTTGATGACGGTATTCTGGTAAGATCGTTTCTTTACAGTCTAAGAAACGTTTGTGAGACCATTATTCCCGACTGCAATCAGATAGTTGCTTGAAGCCTCCCTGTCCCCCAATCATCATCAGAACTAGTGCTCAACTAAAGTTTAGCATCAAAAATAATTTTCTTTGAACACTTTCGCTTCTAAAATGGTGAGAGATAAAATATTTAGTTTTTGTCAGTGTTTTATTAAACCACGACTAATGCCAGAGACAACTGGTACTGCTTATTTCTAACATCCCTTTTTACAGAATTATGAAACAATTCTCAGTGCATTGCGAATTTTATTTATTTATTTATTTATTTATCGTCAAATTATTGACTTGTTACCTGATGTTTAAAACAGGTCGTACAGCTTACAATTTTCGTTTTTCATCTTTTTACAGTTTTATTTTCTTTTGTTTTATCTAAAGAGTTTACAAAGAATGGTACTTTTCAAAATAACAATAATTTAAGGTTGAAATATAAATAAAATTTTGTTGTTTTTTTAAGAAGAATATAAAAAGGTGATAGGATAGAGGAGGCCTTCAGTTTGCCAGGGCTTTGCCTGCTACTTTTGTGCTGCACTGTCAGTTAGTTTGTTTATTGTTACGAAGCGAATGATGAAGCGACGTCTGGTCCGTTGCGAGAACAGCCTAAAGCTCGAAGTCGTTTCATGAGATATGAAGCAATGTGATGTATATGTCTCTACTTTGCTGTAAGAGATTCATGGCACAAATTATTTGTTTTTGTAGTGGGTAGACTATGTGAAGAAGATATTCGTACTTTCGTTTCACAGACTGTAACCTCCACAACATTGTGTGACGTGTTAGTGCACGTAATTGGTAATTTCTGTAATACTACATTACGAAAAACTAATAATAGCAATGGTCTTTTAAAAATAGATTAGTTACGTGACTGAAACAGAATTCAACCCCATTTGTTTTTGCCCCTCGCAAAATTACATTTTAGCTTTCAGAGGGTCTTACCCCCGGTTTGGAGCCACTACTCTGAAAGTTACTTTTGAACGCTTGGAGCCCGATTTCACAATTACCAGCGCACTTCCCTGTTCGTGTGGTCTATAATACTGTGCACCCTCTGCAAAGTGGCGATCCGCGTACAGCGGCTCGCTTTCCCGAGCGGCGACCTGCCGATCATTCGATCGTGGCCTCCCGACCGCTGTCTGCCGCCCTCCCCTCCCCCACCCAGCAGACTTGGCGGCGCACCGGAAGCAGCTGTCGCCGCCCACCTCAACCTTAAACACGGCGTCGCTCCACGGGAAAAAGCCTGACTCACTCGCCCTCCTCACGCAAGCCTCTCACAGACCGTAGCCAGAGGACACACTACAACTTCTGCGTCTTGCTGGTTTCTACTTCCAAAGGCGAGGTCCCATCTTACGGCAAGACATAGTGCTTCGTAAATACTGTGCGCTGGCAGTTCGTGTACTTTTTTTAGATAGTGAGACACAAACCATGACCTGTTTGCTCAGCTGTCGCTTCTGCTGCCCAGGTTTGATTCTTGGCTTTTGTTGTTCGCTGACAGTCCTTATGAAATTCTCTTCGTCTGTTGTACAATGCTTATGCTAACAAGACTTACGAAATTCCGAAGCAAAAGGTACTCTTTTCCTAGCAGGAACGTTTCACCTAGATTAAAGCTATCCACTGACTGAAGCGTTGCGCCGGAAAGTGGGAAGTGCTGGTTGAAAGCACAGTCTTCTAGTAGCGCTCCAATCCATGGTTCGATCTGTTACGAAACTTCAGTGATTATGAAACAGACATGCCTGTTTTTCAGCCTGCTGCTTGTGGTGACACGTAGGCAACAGTGTACACTTTCCGCTATTAACCTGCCCATGCTTGCCTTTTAGACAAGCAGACAAGATGCCACATCTTATCAGCACAACTGGCAGGCTACTTAATCCCATCCAACCCAAGTTACGGCCACCCAAAGCACGATAAAAGAGTCTTTCTTTCTCGCCCGTCATCCTGCTGCACTACACACATGGAAGTTTATTTTGTACGCCTTCATTTTAGTGTGAGGAACGAGGTGGGGAAGTTGCTGAAAAGTATTACCTCACCCGAGTATGACATGACAATTCTCAATGAAAAATATATTCATTGTACCCCAGATAATGGTGGATTTTATTTGTCCTTTTTATCCTTTTTGGCGTGTTTCGGACTTATTTATTTGTTTCGATACGAGTAGTTTTCTCTGTAGCTACATCCTCTTTCAACTAGTGCATCCCTCATGAGCTCACCTCTAATACCTGTTTTCTGTCGTAGGCAGAACCGTCTTTGAAAGTCGACATCCTTTTCACCTAAGAACTTGAAGTTTATTATACTGCAACGCCAACTGAAGTAACATTTTCGAATAATAGTTACTGTAACCCTAGTGTGTTTCAACCAAATATGACACCAATTATACCAGTTTTAATTAGTTTTTCCAGAATATGTGTTATGAGTTCACAGAATTCATTTTAAGTTGCCAAAATAGTTCGTTGTAAATTCCACAAACCCATTTTAGGAAACACGAATTTGGTTTTTCATATTATGTTAATCTAAAAACATGCACAGCTAAAAGAAGAAGCTTGTCACTACGTTGTATACAACCAGAATGTGGTTTTTAACATCCACTGTGACATATTTTTCTTGTTTCAATGTTCACTCTAAATTTAGAAAGTTTATATACTGTTAAATTGCTCAAGTCCTTAGCACACGTTTCCGCACACTTGTCAGTCACTAAATATATGTCCCCTTTCAAAATATGACTCTCGGGGTAGCCGCGCGGTCTAGGGGCGCCTTGCACGGTCCGCGCGGCTCCCCCTGTCGGAGGTTCGAGTCCTCCCTCGGGCATGGGTGTGTGTGTTGTCCTTAGCGTAGGTTAGTTTAAGTAAGATTAAGCAGTGTGCAAGCTTAGGGGCCGATAGCCTCAGCAGTTTGGTCCCATAAGACCACAAATTTACCAATTTTGGTAAACATTTTTGGAAAGCAGTGATCAATAAATTATTATATTTTGACTAGAGTTCAGTCTTGATCACGTCATGTATGTATCATTAAAACATACATGACGTGATCATGACTGAAATTTAGTCAAAATAACGCAAATTTACCGATTTCCAATTTCAAAACATATATTGGGTGACGAAACTGCTGGTCAAATTTAAAAAGGTGTTGTAACATACTCGTGTTTTCAGAATGAGTGTATATTAACGTTTTACACAATTTGCTTTGCGAGACACCACACATTAATTTGGAGCTGTTTCATAAGCACACGAAAAATTTTCCCCTGCTATACCTTGCCTCTGTTTCATGACTATTATGTTCTTAATTCCTCCTCAATCTCACCTACAATGAAGCACCAAATAAACTGGTATAGGCATGCGTATTCAAATACAGAAATGTATAAACAGGCAGTATCCACCTCTGCGTTTGGAAACACCTATATAAGACAGCAAGTGTCTGGCGCAGTTGTTAGATCGGCTATTGCTGCTACAATGGCAGGTTATCAAGATTTAAGTGAGTTTGAACGTGGTGTTATAGTCGGTGCATGAGCGATGGGTCACAGCATCTCCGAGGTAATGATGAAGTAAGGATTTTCCCGTACGATCTTTTCAAAAGTGCACCAGGAATATCAGGAATCCAGTAAAACATCAAATGTCCGACGTCTCTAGGGCCGGAAAAACATCCTGCAAGAATGGGACTAACGACGATAGAAGAGAATCGTTCACCGTGACAGTACTGCAACCCTTACCCACTCCCTTCCGCACATTGCAGCAGATCTCAATGCTGAGCCATCAAGAAGTGTCAGCGTGCGAACCATTCAACGAAACATCAACGATACGAGCTTTCGGAGCCAAAGGCCCACTGGTGTACCCTTGATAACTGCACAACACAAAGCTTCACGCCTCACCTGCTCCCGTCAATACCGACATTGGACTGTTGATGACTGGAAACATGTTGCCTGATCGGAGGTGTATCGTTTCAAATTGTATCGAGCGGATGGACATGTACGGTTATGGAGACAACCTCATGAATCCATGGACCCTGCATGTCACCAGGGGACTGTTCAAGCTGGTGGAGGTTCTGTTATGGTGTGGGGCGTGTGCAGTTGGAGTGAATGGAACCCCTGACACGTCTAGATACGACTCTTGACAAGGGACACGTACGTCGGCATCCTGTCTGATCACCTGCATCTATTCATGTTCATTGTGAATTCCGACTGACTTGGGCAATTCCAACAGGATAATGCAACAACTCATACGTTCTGAACTTCTGCAGAGTGGCTCCAGGAACACTCTTCTGAGTTTAAACATTTCCGCTGGTCACGAAACTCCCAGACTTGAACGTTATTGAGCATATATGGGACGCCTTGCAACTTGCTGTTCAGGAGAGATCTCCAGGTCCTCGGATTTATGGACAGCCCTGCAGAATTCATGGTGTCAATTACCTCCAACACTACTTCAGACACTAGTCTAGAACATGCCAAGTCGTGTTGCGGCACTTCTGCGTGCTCGCGGGGTCCTACACGATATTAGGCAGGAGTACCAGTTTCTTTAGCTCTCCAGTGTATGTTTGGTTTGCTCATTTTGCTACTCTCACCACGTTACGATAACTGAGCTTCAGTGAAACTACCTACGTAAACTTATACCTGGCTGCTCACATTATATTGATAGTGGAGCCTTTTGTCAAGTGCTGCAGACTGAGGGGGGTCCCGTGAAACTCGCTAGGCTTGCAGAAACCAAAGCTGTCCAACTTTAACCGCTGTGCTTCAGTACCTACGTACCCTTGGGTTTCCGTTGCGGCCGGTTGAGATTCGTTAATGGATGCGGCGGAGACAGAGGAAGAGAGATTTTTACACCTCTGCATATGCCGCTTGCCATGTGTGACGGGCTGACTAGTCGCGCATGTCCAAGATCCATTCTCCTTTTTGAGTGCTTTAGGTGATGAAATAATTCCATTATGCAACTGCAGATGCTTCTGGATTGGAATCGGTTGGTTAACTGCACGATGCTTTTGCAGTTAAATAGACTTTTTAAAATCCTGACCCCATTTTTCAAATCTGATCATCTTTTTTATTTTTAATGTGCCTTTGTACCACATCGACGTTGGGTTGGCATGGTTATTTACAGACTTTGCAAAGTTAGTTTAAGGGCTGGTCAGATGCCCTTTCTTTCCCCACCTCACTACCTCCGGGACGGGAGGTGTGTACCCCAGATGTCTTCGAGCTGTGTTATTCATGTGTAACTGAGCGAAAGTTTTCGAAGTATCTGGGAAACGTGTAAGGGACTTGGATGGTTTTTCGCAAGGTCATATCAAAATTTTGCCTTAAGGTCGAACAACTAAGCAGTTCTTGTCACGCGCTCACTGATACCTTTACTACCAATCGTTTCAGGTATGTATCTTAACACGCACTGCTCGTGGGCGGCATGCATATAGCAGACCATTTTCTACAAGACTAAAGTATTGATTTTACGCTAGAGGACACAGCGTCTAGGAGAACGCCTTGATCACTCCTTGTTTCAATGGAATACCTACCCGTCAGGTTCAAAGCTGTTTGGACCATTACCGTTTCTGGCTTATTTAATATCTCCCGATCTTACACTGCTTCAGTAATAAGTCTATACAATAAGCATGTAGTATTGTACATTATGTGAAACATAATAATAAAATGAGCTCCCTGGAGAAGCGTCTGGAAAGGAACAAACAGTTATTAAACCGCCTACTACTCCCTTTCGAAACAATTAATTAGGGAATGATAACGAACTCATTCCCAAAAACCCATGGCATGCTCCCATAAAACACTCATGCAATATATTCGCTTATTTTCAGACCTGATTCTGATTATTGCTTTATGCTTTTGATAAAATTAGCTGCAATTTTTTTGTGTGTTGATTACATTATTAAAGACAACCTTGTTTCGGCAAATATGCCATTATCAAGTGCACTTTTTGACATTACGTTTATATACCATTTTATTTTACCGCTATGTAATAGTATTATGAGCTTTTATCTTCTATTATACTTACATTTAGATGGATTTACGTCTGAAAATCATCTTGAAAAGTAAGGTCGGTTGTTACTTTGTTGCTGACGTATATCACGTTCCAATAACGCTTCGTGTATCTTAGGTAATCACAGATATTTTTTGCCAGAGATATTGTGCCTTACGTAGATTCGCTATCTTGATGTTATGTATTCTTTTCATCGTGTTACGTTCATCACTTTTTAATATATAGTGTCAGTAAAGTTTTCCAGATAATCATTGGATCATTTTACAACTGTCAAAATGAAAGACGATATTGCTGCAGACCTATCTTAACAACATATTACATAAAAGAACTTACTTTCCTAGGTGATTTAGATGATTTAAGGACACAATACATCTAGATGTACGAGTAAGTATAATATGAGATAAAATGTCACAGTACTATTACACAGGCGTTAAAATGGTTCAAATGGCTCTGGGCACTATGGGACTTAACTTCTGAGGTCATCAGTCCCCTAGAACTTAGAACTACTTAAACCTAACTAACCTAAGGACACAACACACATCCATGCCCAAGGCAGGATTCGAACCTGCGAGCGTAGCAGTCGCGCGGTTCCACACTGTAGCGCCTAGAACCGCTCGGTCACCCCGGCCAGCCTACACAGGCGTAGAATAAAATAATACATTATGTAATATAACGGGATCGGTTAATAATGGCAGATATGCCGAAACAAGTTTACAGTGAACTTTTGTAATGAACCAGAAATAAACAGTTTGCGGCTAATTTGTGAAAGTTATAAAGAACATTTCATAATATGACCTCCTGTAAGCTGTGGGCCCAGCAAAGAAGATTCGGATTTCGGTAAGACGTCAAATATTCTGTAGTTTTGCAAAAAAATTATCATTTTACTAACACACTTCAGAAAATAACGAAATACCAATTAAGTTTGTTTATTTTATCAAAAAAACTTATGGTGCCAGTCTATATCTAATTTTAAGATGGTAACTCATTACCTTAACGTCTTCAAATTGTGGGTAAAAGTCGTTTGTCGTATTCCCTGACGGAGCGGATGCCTTGCACTGAAATCCTGGATACAGTTGAAGTGAGGCTGCATATAGGCGCTTATCTTGCGCCATCTTGTCGTTTTCTCTGATGGTGCTGCGTTCATTACGTTACGCTCTTGAATGTGGCTCCCCAGGGCGGACTCCGTGAATGCTCAGCTTAAACCCGTTCTGGATCGTTAGGAACTGCGGCCTAAGGCATTCCTTCCCAGCACCTAGTCCTAAGAACAATGTCCCTGGAGTCCCCATGCTGCGATTTCTCCTTTTAGCGAAAGCTCATTGCGGTGATAGTAGCGAAGCAGCTATTTGCTCAACTTCTCGTTCTGGTTTCTTGGCCATTCTGAATAGTTTATACTATATGTGCACTTGCGGTTCCTTAAAGAGACTGTGGTACTAATTTCGCTCACCCCTCTTACCCTCATTGATGCCTCAATATTTCGCTAGCGCATAAATTTCCCTATTGTTACGCCATAGAATATAAGAGGGAAAGAAGTTAATGTTTTCTTAATTTCACGCTAGCACAGACAGAGGAAACAGCAGGCAAATGTGGCGACGTACCTATGCAGCAGAACGAAACAATGATCGACGAACGCCTGTCACGTAAACGAGCACACGTTGCGACATCGGCACCAATCGCCACATCTGCGTCTACATGGTTACTCTGCAATTCACACTTAAGTGCCTGGCAGAGGGTTCATCGAACCATTTTCATACTACTTCTCTATCATTCCACTCTCGAATGGCACGTGGGAAAAAGGAACACCTAAGTCATTCCGTTCGAGCTTTGATTTCTCTTATTTTATTATGATAATCATTTTTCCCTACGTAGGTGGGTGTCAACAAAATATTTAGGCCACCCCAACTCGCGTATCATATCAGTGACACTTTCACCCCTATTGCACGATAACACGAAAGGAGCTGCCCTTCTTTCCACTTTTTCGATGTCCTCCGTCAATCTTACGTGGTAGGGATCCCACACCGCGCAGCAATATTCCAGCAGAGGACGCACAAGTGTAATGTAGGCTGTCTCTTTAGTGGGTTCGTCGCATCTACTAAATGTTCTGTCAACAAAGAGCAGTCTTTGTTTCGCCTTCCCCACAATATTATCTATGTTGTCTTTCAAATTTAAGATACACGTTATTGTAATTCCTAGATATTTAGTCGAATTGACAGCCCTTAGACTTGTGCGGTTTATCGTATACCCAAAATTTATCGGATTTCTTTTAGTACCCGTGTCGATGACCTCGCACATTTTTTGTTTAGTGCCAATTGCCAATTTTCGTACCATACAGAAATTCTCGATAGATCATTTTGTAATTAGAATTGACCGTCTGATGATTTTACTTGACAGTAAATTACAGCTTCAACCGCCAGGCACAAGCTACACATTCAGCGAAACGTCCACTGTGGGAATGAGACAAAGATGTGTTCGTTAGTTCTTGTTTCGTTAAGCAACAGGCAATACGTAGGTCGCAAAAGCATCTACCAGAAACTTGACAGTGCAGTGTCCGGCATAAAGCCGATCTTGCATCAGTTGTTGTGACAAGCTTATATTGTTAAGTTGTTACAGAATGGGGAATTTGCATTACAACAGCAAACTGACATTGTGTAGCGTTACATAAATTTTGGAAATTTGTGGTAAGGTCTTATGGGACCAAACTGCTGAGGTCATCGGTCCCTAAGGTTACACACTACTTAATCTAACGTAAACTAACTTACGCTATGGACAACACACACACCCATGCCCGAGGGGGGACTCGAACCTCCGACGTGGGGAGCCGCGCGGACCGTGACAAGGCCCTCTAGACCGCGCGACTACCCCGCGCGGCTAGCGTTACGTGAGGACAGAACTCTGTCAAAGAATGTAAAGAAACGTATCAAGCGAAGTATCCTGTTAATAAACTCCCCACGACCAGCACTACTCAAGCTGTGTACAATAAGTGGAGGTCTGTAGCATACATTCACAATTTGCAGAGGTGTAGGCGACCGACATTGAGGACCCAAGAGAAAGCTATAAACAGAATTGGCATGGGCAGTATGAGAAGTCGCCGCAAGTCGGAAAGGAGGCTATCGCAGCCGGCTGGTGTATCTTGTACATCGTTTCATCGTCTACTAAAAGATATGAAATTGAAAGCCTATC
The DNA here is from genome assembly GCF_021461395.2 of Schistocerca americana. Lineage (NCBI taxonomy): Eukaryota > Metazoa > Arthropoda > Insecta > Orthoptera > Acrididae > Schistocerca > Schistocerca americana. The sequence goes on along the minus strand of NC_060122.1, from coordinate 373,418,385 downwards.
GTCTAAATGTGGTGCAGGAGTTGAAATTTAAGAATCAGGAAAAAAAGTCCTTTATCGTAACATCAATAGCTAACGATTGCTTGGATCCTTGCCTTATTTCATGTCAGAAGAGCCTGGTTTCATTTGTCAGGTTTCTTAAACTGCCAGAACTGCAGATACATATTCTGCATGAAGGGCCTCTCCACTCAATGAAGATGATTATTTGGTGTGCCTTGTCCGACATGCACCTTATTCAAAAATGTGCAGAAGTGTGTGAAATCTTATGGGACCTAACTGCTAAGGTCAGCAGTCCCTAAGCTTACATACTACTTAACCTAAAATATCCTAAGGACAAACACACACACCCATGCCCGAGGGAGGACTCGAACCTCCGCCGGGACCAGCCGTACAGTCCATGACTGCAGCGCCTTGACCGCTCGGCTAATCCAGCGCGGCATGCGCCTTATTGGCCCCGTATTTTTGATTTACACCTTAAACAGTGCAGGTGTATAGAGATCTTTGACTCTTTTTATTTATGGGGCACACTAAAAAGCAAAGTGTACATGGACAGCCCTCACTCAACAGACGGTCTTACTGCAGAAATTAGCAACATCACGCCTGCAGAATTACAACGTGGTGTTGGTAACGTCATCACACCATGTCCGCGATGCATGGATGGCCATGGGCTCCACTTCCAGTGACTCTTATAAAAAGTAACTATATGTTTTTTGCCGTTCCTATTATCTATTCACTTTTAGTCAGCTCATTGTTAGCTGAATCTCGGGCATGAGGCGTACCGTTTTATGTGGGACACCCTGTATTAGATGTTCCAGCAGTCCGTGGAAACGCTGTTTGTCATTCCCGAGATGACATGCAGCTGGTGTGGCTTCGCATTGGTCGTCTACAACATCACCGATGGGGAGAATGAAGATCTTTCGTCACCAGTGCATCTCGCGGTGCTTTTGACATTGTCATCATTGTCAGTTCTGGGTGTGAGGAAAGTCTTGTGCCTCTACTCGTTATCAACGCTGCATGCACTTCCAGGTGACTCAAAGTGGCTCTGAGCACTATGGGACTTAACTTCTGAGGTCATCAGTCCCCTAGAACTTGGAACTACTTAAACCTAACTAACCTAAGGACATCACACACATCTATGCCCGAGGCAGGATTCTAACCTGCGACCGTCGCGGTCGCGCGGTTCCAGAATGTAGCGCCTAGAACCGCTCGGCCGCCTCGGCCGGCACATCCAGATGCCACAGGCCTGTCCGACAGGTGGGGCCAGGATAATGCGACCACACGACAGTGTGGTTCATCCCAGTGGGACAGTTTGGATCATCGTCAACTTCACCCACCTGACTGCAGCTCGCCAGACTTCGGATGAATTGCTGGAGCAGCGGCCTTGCTGACCATAAGCGCTGAGCTGACAACAGGAGTCAGCGGAACTCACTGGCATGTGCTGTCAGCCGAGGCTGACAAGGAGATGCAGAACTGTAAATTTGATTGAATAAATAATAGTTTGCTAATCATATTGTATTAACACCGAAACACGCTCTGTAGGTTCCGTAACACCATCCTGACAAGCTAGAGGTGTCTCCGCTCGGTACTCCTGTACTGTTAACTTGCCTAAGTCGAACTGTTTAGGATTGTCTGGAGACTTTGTACAGTTACGTCCTTCCGTCGTTCATAAGCCACCTGACACAGTTTACACAACGGCAGTGAGTCAGGAAATGGTTCAAATGGCTCTGAGCACTATGGGACTTAACAGCTATGGTCATCAGTCCCCTAGAACTTAGAACTACTTAAACCTAGCTAACCTAAGGACATCACACAACACCCAGTCATCACGAGGCAGAGAACATCCCTGAGCCCGCCGGGAATCGAACCCGGATACCCGGGCGCGGGAAGCGAGAACGCTACCACACGACCACGAGCTGCGGACTGTGAGTCAGGAGTTGTATGCTTCCCTCAAGACAGAACATACACTATCAGGAAGTTATGTTACAAAAAGTACCCACGTACCCCGCATTCAAAGCCACTAATAGGTATATCACATAAATTCCACTGTTAAAGAAGGTGTAAGGGCTCTCTGATGATGGAACTGGGATGCACAATGTCGTGGGACTGGAAGAGTTATCGTACTAGAGGAACATATCATGTAGAGGAACGTGTCCTTTACTGCCCGAAATGCAGTCAGCATTTTACGCAGTGGCTCACACTTTAGACTGGCAGTATAAATAACAGCCTTGCAAGTACCTCGCGCCACAAACCATTTACTGTGACTACGTAAATACGGCAAGTTAAACAATATCGTGCCGTGAGATAGTTCCTAACTGCTCTACCTTTGCCCTAATGTCAGCTAATCTCGGCTTACAAGAACTAAATTATACAGCGGCCAGCACTTTCAATTTGTGTAGTAATGAAGAAATGGGTAAAATAATGAAAAAATGAAAAACATACAAGAACAAACTGTGCCCGGGGTGGAGGGGGGTACGGGGAGGGGGGGATAGTAGGCACCATCAGATCATTGGTGGTCTGTACATCCCTACTTTGAGGTAATTCTGGTTCTCTTTTGTATCACAGAAAACAAATTCATGTGAGATCGTTCTCTTCATCTACAAATTTTTTTGATAAGTGCATCCAGCATTCACCGTTCACTTTAAACATCTCAGTTTTTGTATCAACAGTTGCCCAGACTGTACCGAAACGGTACCATACTAAACTTCAACTCTTTGATCTCAATAATTTTTTTTTTTTTTTTTTAATTTTAAAGTTTTCCGTAACGTAGACCTTTAGTACCATCGTAAGGAAGGAATAAAAACGGGGAAAACGTAAACAATAAGTTGTTTTAAGAAAATGGTTTCATTTTAGAATGTAATGTTAACATTTTCTACAAAATTAACATTTAATGTCAGAGTAACTGAAGAAAAGAATAAGAAGCTGGAAAGATATAAGCAATCACTTGTTTCAAGGACATGGTTCCACTTTGGAAGCACTGGGATATACAGTTTGTTTTCAACCATCCATCATTTCATGACGTATATTAAATCAGTATCGAATTTATCGTAGGCACAAATCTACACATGAAACGTCCATATACCCATTATGCCTCAAACAAATTATAGTCCTAAATAACAATCAAAAAATAACGTAAAATTTAATAAATTTATATCAAAAGTGTTTACTATTCCAGTGATTTCATTTCGAAGCCACTAATAGAAGCAGCAGTACCAACTCAAATTTACATTATATTAACTTTAGATGTGCTTGCTTTCACTGTCAGTGAGCTCCGAAATTTGAACACTATACATGTCATAATCTCCACAATCACGTAGCAGAATCTCCGCTCTCATTTTTGCTTAAGTAACTACTACGGTGCACTATATTCATAGAAGTAATTCAGTGAAGCACTAGATGTCTTCTCTTGCAGTAGCATTGGTGGTTGCATGTGACAGACACTGATACTTGAAAATAAATAAATAAGATGGTGGTTTCAGGCAGAAACCGATACTAATTAAACGTTTAAGTGAACGGCGGTGCCACGACAATGGAAACAGTCCTCTCTTCGGAGTCGTTCGCCGCTTAGCTTAGCGTTTTTGGGCGTCAGGCAATGTAAGCTAGCCGACAAAACGTTAGTCACACCCATAAAAAAGCGCAGTGGTCGCTTCGGAGCGATGAAGCTGGTGTGGAACAAGACTGTCATATCACTCTCCACCCCTGTCGTCATAGAACTGAAGATATATGCATGAGCCAGTCACAAACAGAGATGACAGAAGTCACGGGATAGCTGTATGCACATATACAGATGGCGGTAGTATCGGGTACACAAGGTATGAAAGGACAGTGTATTGACGGAGCTGTTATGTTTTCTCAGGTGATTCATCTGAAAAGGTTTCCGAAGTGATTATGACCGCACGACGGGCATTAACAGAATTTGAACGCGGAATGGCAGTTGGAGCTAGACGCATGGATAATCTATTTAAAAAATAGTTAGTGAATTCAATATTCTGAGATCCATAGTGTCAATAGTGTGCCGAAAATACCAAATTTCAGGCATTACCTCTCACCACGGACAACGCACTGGCCGACGGCCTTCACTTGACGACCGGCAGCAGTGGCGTTGCTGATGACTTGTCTGTTCTAACAGACAAACAATACTGCGTGATGTAACTACAGAAATCAATGTGGGACGTACGACGAAAGTATCCGTTATTCAGATGTAAGCGTAGGTAGTTTGGTAGCGTTGTGGGTAGCTCGTGTCTTAGTTGTCTGGTGGTGATATAACAGTAGGTGTCAGTACAAATGGTTCAGATGGCTCTGAGCAGTATTCGACTTAACATCTGAGGTCATCAGTCCCCTAGAACGTAGAACTACTTAAACCTAACTAACCTAAGGACATCACACACATCCATACCCGAGGCAGGATTCGAACCTGCGATCGCAGTGGTCGCGCGTTTCCAGACTGAAGCGCCTAGAACCGCTGGGCCAGTTCGCCCGGCGGTGTAAGTACAGATGATAGTTATATACCTGGTTCGAGATACGTTTAAGTATTCATTAGCGTCGTAAGTTTTACGGATATTATTTTTGAATATGGTGCAGATTATCTACTTTAAGGTAACATATGAATTTGTTCTGTTATTGTTATATCGGTAATAGTGTTAAGGCTACAGAAATATGTGTATTATTTTACTATAAGTGGTTTACCAGCTGTTAATTGAAGTTTCGGTGCTTGATGAAACAATAAGCTGAGTTTCATGTCTGCATATCACGCAGCCCAAGCCCGCCTGCATCTAAATCCCACACAACAATCTACAACAAATTAATTTTTGTCATTTAATTAACTGCTATGCAGAGATGTACACTGAAGAGCCAAAGAAACTGGTACTCCTACCTCCTGTAGAGCATCCCGCGTGCACCCAGAACTACCGCAGCTCGACGTGGCATGGAATCGACTAATGTCTGAAGTAGTGCTGGAGAAAACTGACACCATGAATCCTGCAGGGTTGTCCATAAATCCGTAAGAGTACGAGGGGGTGGATATCTCTTCTGAACAGCACGTTGTACTGCATCTCAGATATGTTCAATAATGTTAGTGTCTGGGGAGTCTGGTGGGTAGCGGAAGTATTTAAATTGTGTAGCGTGCTTCTGGCGCCATTCTGTAACAATTCTGGACGTGTGGGGTGTCGCTTTGAACAGCTGGAATTGCCCAAATCCGTCGGAATGCACAATGGACACGAAAGGATGCAGGTTATCAGGAAGGATGCTTACGTACGTGTCACCCGCCAGAGCTGTATCTGCACGTATAAAGGGTTCCGTATCACTCCAACTGCACACGCCCCACACCATTACAGGGCCTGCACCTGCTTTAACAGTCCCCTGCTAACAAGCAGGGCCCATGGGTTCATGGGGTTGTCTCCATACCCGTACTCGTCCATCCGCTCGTTTCAATTTGAAACGTGACCCGTCCGACCAGGCAACAAGATTCCAGTCATCAACAGTTCAGTGTGGGTGTTGACGGGCCCAGTCGAGGTTAAAGTTTTGTGTCGTGAAGTCATCAGGGCTACACGAGTGGGCCTTTGGTTCCGAAAGCCCATATCGATGATCCTTCGTTTAATGGTTCGCAAACTGATACCTGTTGATGGCCCAACATTGAAATCTGCAGTAATGTGTGGAAGGGTTGCACTTCTATCACGTTGATCGATTCTCTTGAGTTGTCGTTGGTCCCGTTTTTGCAGGCTCTTTTTTCGGCCACAGTGATGTCGGAGATTTCATGTTTTACCGGATTCCTAATGTTCACCGCAAACTCGTGAAATGAGCCTACGGGAAAATCGCTACCTCGGAGATGCTGTGTCCCACAGCTAGTGCGCCGACGTTAATAGCTCCTTGAAACTCGCTTAAATCTTGATAACCTGCCATTGTAGCAGGAGTGACCGATCTAACAACTGCGCCAGACATTTGTTGTCTTATGTAGGCGTTGCCGACCGGAGAGGTGTATTCTGCCTGTTTACATATCTCTGTGTTTGAATAAGCACGCCTATATCAGATTCTTTGACGCTTCAGCGTATGTATATCGCTGATCGCGATGTACTAGAGTCTGTGGATTAATTTCGTTCTTCTTCTATAAGAAACAAACGAAGTTCCTTATAGCCCTGCTTGCATCCCACTCCTTCTTCTGTCTAGGTGCAGGCAAGAACGTCACATTTATGTCTTTGAGTTAATTATGAATGAAATTCTTGATATTGAGTTAAGATGACTTTATAGTATTGAATTTGTACCATAAATATCACTGGCTGTACAAGTCTATTAATGGCTTAGGAATCAAATTCCTTTGATACCCTAACTTCAGTGACGTGATGATTATCCGCGATCAGCGCGCTATTGTACGCGAATTTGCAGCCTTAGTCATAGAAGATGAACTCTAAATTACTTGTTATTCGAAGATTGATTATTGTTGCTGTACACTGCGACATGTTTCATCGCATTGTACTACATTTTAACGCTGTCAACCATCACCAACTCATCGCTCTTCTACAGCGAACTCTGCGCACGATGTCGTAGCAACGGGAAAAATAATGTTAACAATGCACACGGTCGATTATAGAGGGAGTTTGTTCAAACAATGTCTTGACTGAAAACTAAACAAAATCATTTTCACTCCCACTGCAGCCTTTTTGATTTCCCACCTCAGAGCAGTACAATCTAAAATTCCATCTTTATTCTGACTAAATGAATAAAGTTGCCCAGTATGGTGGGAGTAACAACACGTATCCAACATGTCTGCAAGGAATGGCGTACCGCTCGCAGCCATGTAACACGGCATAAGGAGAACTAGAAAGATCATAGGCGACAGGTACCGGAGACGTGTGTTAAGCTTCGTCAATGCCAGTCGGTTGAAACGGGACAGAAATTCCTGTTTTCTGTAATTCCACCTGAACCGGTTTCAGAACGAACATCACACAGCAAACTACACGCAGTGGACCTTTTTAATCGGTATATCGCACGAGGTGATTGATCGCAGCGGTACGTCTTCAGAAAATAAAAAATGGACCATAAGTGCCAGAAGGCCACCGGGTAGAGATTCTGACAGTTTTAAAATGACTCTCCAGCCGTCGAGTGCACCCAGTCAACAGTTTAATACACTGCACAGTCAGGGTGCAATTTAGGCTGAAGGTGGTTGAATGGTGTTCCTGAGCTGATTAACATACCATTCAGGTTATCGCGACCATGAACTAAGATATTATTTTGAACTTTCTAGACTTGTTTGTTAAATCAGCCGATCTCAGTCCAGTACAAAATGTGTGACACTATTTGGAACAGCGAGTGAAATTACCTGCAACAACGATGTTGTGTCTCCAACCAGTCCATAGATGTTGGTCACTGATGAGCCATGTAAGTAATAGGAATTAAGCCCCTCAGCGTCAGTTAAGGCCTGAAGATAGTGTACTGAAGCACCGAAACTGGTAGCCATATGATAAATAAACATCGTAAGCACGTCTGTAGATGCTCCATTTTATTACAGTGTGTATGTTTTGACTCATCACTGTATATCCGAAAACAAATCCTCATTGATTTACATATGTGGTGTGTCTGACCTTTCAGACATGTCTGAAGGAACAGAACACTGTACATATAAATACATGCGCCTCGACGGCAATTAATGATTATTCAGTGAAGATTTACTCTTCGTCCGACCTCATGCGGGAATCAGCATAAGGCTATGAACAAAGAGTATAATGAAGAGGGAAGGCTACGTATGTAGTGGGCGACAAGTTTGGAGCTTGGGTCGGATGGGGAGGTGCTCGGGTGGCCATATCGGTTCAGGCAACCGCTCGCGTATAACGGGAAATCCAGGTCCGAGTCCCGATCCGGCACAAATAAAATTTTCATTTGTCCCCATTCAATTTATTTCGATGCCCGATTGTGCCTAACGTCGGAATTTCGATTTCGTCAACCTCACTGAGATGAGGGCTATTCTGTCATTTTAGAGCCATCCCTCCGTTAACTACAAGACGGGCTCTCATCGTTTACTACACTTATTTACACATCCTTATTCCATCCTTCTCAAAGAATACATCTCGCGAATCAATTTCGAGTTACATACGGCAGAGTGTGTGCACTTGAGAAACTTTCTGGTCCAGGGCCCCGAAGGAAGAACCTTGCATTTCACGAGGAGTGCCCTCATAGACTGAGCTGTCAAAGCACGTCCCACCCTCACCGCTTGGAACGTAGGGAAAATATAATGGCGTAAGTAAACCTCTGAGGGCTGGTTTGAGTCATGAATAGTCAGGTCAGTCGATAATAGCATTGCCTTTGAAAGGTGAATTTCCGGGTTCCAGTCAGATTCGACACACAGATTTTACCTGCCAAGAAGTTAAATCTAAATCTGGCCACATACATGAACACACGCTCTGCTAATTTGTGCAAATTGTTGATGAGTGTGGAATACAAAAATGGCTCCACATATTGCGATAACTAGAAATCTTAGCGATTCAGGTGAGGCGAATGTGGATCCATACAACTCGATCAACCCATTGCTCATTAAACGTTTGTATTTGTTAGCGTCCCGCGAGATGTAGATAATTGGGTGGTTCACCGCCACTCATACACCACATCTGTTGTGTTTCTGCAATGGCGAATTTCTTCAATAGAGCAGCTAATTTTTCGTGTAGAAGTTGGTGATACACTATGCAACGGTTCATTTCCGTCACCGGTACTCGCAGTTTTGAATTTCTACTCAGCGAACCCAGCGTGGACGTCGCACGCCGCCGGAGCTGTGCACACGGCGGCAGCAGGTGCTGGGAGGGCGCTTCGCGGACTGGAGGAGCAGCATTGATCTCCCGGCAGCCAGAAAAATCCCTATAGAGCTATCAACGTGGACAGGTCGAACGAGGACGACGTCGTGTTCCGATGGCGAGTGGGTCTGTGTATTGAGTCCTCAGGGGACTTGTTACTGAGAAGGTAATGCACCGTTTATCAAGATAAAATTGTTCCTGAATGGTTTGAAAGCACTTTCTCTGTACCATTCTGACTTCCGGACATCGTACTGAATCAGAAGGTGAATGTATTGTTTTCTGTGTTTTCATTTAAGACCAACTGAAGTTAGAACATTCTATAATCCAACTCGTGAGGCCGATGGTAGTGACCGATAGCTACTGCTCAATTTAAGAAGCATTTATCTGTTGTTTAAAGGATATTTAGGTGATTTAGTGTACCATCTGCTATCTCACTTACTATGGACATGGCTACATGTGTTCGTTTCTTGTTGGGCTGTTCTATCGATATTCCACAGGCACAGTTGTAGATAAAATTTGTTTATTAAACCACCTCCACTAGGACCTTGCCTAGTAAGGCTGCGCGGGTCTTCCACGTCGCTCCCCTACGCTCTGTAAAGAAGTATGGGACTCATCATCATCATCAAGATTTATTGGTGTAAAACTACTTTTTTATTATTAGAAAATTATTTGAATTTCTCTGTCACGGTTTCCGATTTCTGAACAGAGTTACTTGGTACTGTTTCAATTACTGTGGCTTGCTGGCTTCTTAATCAGTAATAAAGTATATAGCTAATTTGGAAGCCACACCTCCTGGTAGACAACTTATTTTAAAGACTAAAGAAATATTGAAACTGTTAGCGCACCTCTGTCCCGGAACTACCTCTCCTAAAATCGTTATAAACAGTCCCTCATAATTTTTTCGGTTAAGTTGCAACACAACGGACCTTCCCAAGGCTGTCAGCTGACTATATGTGAGCGTGGGTGACCGGACTATACCACAAACAAAGAAAGAGTTTTTATTAATTAACAAGCAATCGGATGAAGAAGCCTGAATCTTTAGTAAGGAAAAGCCCATCAGTATTTGTATAATTCCTGTATCAGTTATCATCGAGTTCCTTGAAATTCAGTTGTGATTCAAACCATTAATCATATCCCGAGGCAGAGAAAACTTCACAATAATTAACAATAATTATTCATAACACACTGAGGAACTAAAGTCGCAAAAAAAAAAGAAAATCGGCTGACGGCATTTTGAGAGAAGATGAGAATTTACTCACAATGGCGGCAACTTTTAAAAACCACTTTATTACCATAAAGGTTGATGATTCGATAAATAGTGTGGCACTGTGGTAGAACGCTTGTGTGCCACACGAGCGTCTTGTATTCGATTCCCTGTTGTGGCAATTTTTTAAAGAGAGGTGCATATTCTATCATTATTTCTACGAAGAGTAAAATACATAAATGTGAAAAAAAAGAGTTCAATTATTTTTAATTTTAAAGGATTTTATTAACAATCTTTTATAAAATATCAGCAATCAGTAATTTATATGTGCAATGCAAACTGAATTTTTATATGCGATATGTCACAGGAACTAACAATTCGTGCAGTTTCCATAAAAATGCCAATTAGATATGTGTTAATTAGCACATATTTAACGAATTTTAAATCTAAATGAAATAGGCATTCGAAATAAATGAGAAAATAAACTAAAAGAATAATGACCGAAACGTAACTCGAGCCATAGTTTCGAACGCTAAAGACTTTTTTCCCATCCTTATGTATTTCATACTTCACAGAGATGAATCTTTTTTAAAGGTGTGCACTTTCTAGGAACCACCTATCTGGCAGTCGAGCACTCTATCGTAGAGCCAAGGGTACTAAAGGCGCTCGGAAAACTTCAAAGACGCTTTTCTAGAGAATTTCTGAGAGTTGCTTCGTACTATTTTCTGGGACTGATATTTGAGATCTGAACTTCACGTGCCATAAGTATAAAAAATAACGAAAGTCCAACTGCCATGTGGTCTCCTTGTGAGCCAGAATAGGAAACCTCTTTTGGCCAAAAGTCTTGGTCAGTCCCTGTGGCCGCGAGGCATGGTATCCTGCTCTCCCACGTAGTTGTCAGTGGCACTATTTTTTGAAGTTGGAAGCCTACAGGAGTGTGAAGTACGCCAAGCTACTAGAGATCAGAAATGAGATTCTTATACCTGCATTAAGCTCGCTGGTGATTCGGGGCCTACGAGAAACTAGTTACGTCACACTTATTGGCTAGTCCGCCACACTTTGCGAGCGTTTGGCTCCATGCAGGACCCACAAGAAATCAATATTTAATGGAAAAAGTACCGAATAAAGCCCTTAACTTTGTCGTGATCTATCGAGAGCTTGCATACATTTAAACGTGCAGTCAATAACTAATAAATTCGTCTGAAATCGTTATAGGCTAACCGCTGGAGACGGCTGCTCGCACTCGTCAGACCTGTACTGTCACCGCCTGTCTTTCTTTTGGGCCTCGTCAGCGAGTCTTGTGACATCATCACCGAACTGTGTGGCCATCCTCAAGTGCAAGCTGAAATGTAACAAAATGTCCGTCCTGCATAAATGACAGAGGCAAGTTACGTACTGGTCGATTAGGAGTGAATATTGTTGTGGTCATACATGTATTTATGTAGATAAAATTATTTCATAGACTGCTGTAAATTTATTTTAATATTTAATAACTATTCAGAAAATCATACAATATAGGCCTCCGCGGCCGGTGTTGTCTTCAGTTGAAACTACCGGGCTGAGAGGCCGTGGTCGATGTATAAAATTTCCACGTAACGTTTCGTCTCCATCTACGGGTGGAAATTTTATACATCGACCAGCCTCTCAGCCCGGAAGTTTCAACTGAAGGTATTCAGAGAATGTCAAACAATTACGTTGACGCACAGGCGCTTTCGATGCGTTATCGAGTCAGCAACGACAGTAGCAGACAATATGACATTAGAATCCAGTGCAATCTCTAAATGTCGATTAATTATAAAAATAAATTAAAGAAAAGAATGACAGGCTTCACAACTCGCTTTGGGTCCTTAAACGCAAGCAGCCATGACCAAGTGAATACAGAAGTAGTGCGCTTTTTGTCGCAAGGATACAGCAGTGACGCTGCTCTGTACCCAGTTTTCGTTTGACACAGCACGTATGTTTTCTAATGATGGAGATATAATAAACAAGAATACACCCCTATTGCTTGCATTGGACCAAATTTATTTTCGTCTGAAGCGTGGACTGCAGCTTGCAACTTATATGGGATATCACTCCTTCTCTAGTAGAATGCGTTTTTAAATCTGTTATTCACTTAAGTGTCAAAAGTCATGGAACAGCGAATGTACATGTACAGATGGCGGTAGTATCACGTACGCAAGGTACACAATGGCAGCGCCTTGGCGGAGCTGTCATTTGTACTCAGGTAATTCTTGGGAAGAGTTGTCCGTGATTATGGTGGCACAAAGTGAATTAACAGACTTTGAACACGGAATAGTAGTTGGAGATTTCGGAAATCGGTAGGGACTTCAGTATTCCGAGATCCGTAAGATCAAGTGTGTTCCGAGAATACAAAATTTCAGGCATTAACTCTCCACCGACAACGCAGTGGCCGACGGCCTTCCCTTAACGACAGAGGGCCGCAGCGTTTGCGTAGAGTTGTCAGTGCTGAAAGGTAAGCAACATTGCGTGAAATACGACAGAAATCAATGTGAGACGTACAACGAAAGTAACCGCTAGGACAGTGCTGCGCGAAATTTGGCGTTAATCGCCAATGTCAGCACACGACCGTCAAAGTACCTTTGCCAGCAGCACAACATCGCATGCAGCGCCTCTCCTGGGCTCTTTACCATATTGGTTGGACCAAAGGCGACCGGAAAAGCGTTTCTTGGTCAGATGAGTCACGATTTCTGTTGGCCAGAGCTGATGGATGCCACGGGTCCAAGTTGTCAACAAGACACCGTGCAAGCTCAATAACGGTGTGGATTGCGTTTATAATTGACTGGGTACTCTGGACCAACTAAACCGATCATGTTCGACTACCTGGAGATCATCTGCAGCCACACATGGACTTCACGCTCCCAAACAACGATTGAATTTTTATGGGTGACAATGTGCCATGTCACAGAGGCACAACTGTTTGCGACTAGTTTCAAGGTCATTCTGGACACTTTGAGCGAATGATTTGGCCACCCTGGTCACTCGATATGACTTCCATCGAACATTTATAGGTCGTAATAGAGAAGTCAGTTCGTGTACAAAATCCGGCGCTAGCAACACTTTTGCAGCTATGGACGAATATGGAGGCAACATGGCTCAACATTTCTGCAGGGGACTTACAGTAACTTGTTGAGTCCGTGCCACTTCGTGTTGCTGCTGCACTACGTCAGGCAAAAGGAGATTTGACATGATTTTAATAAGTATTCCATAACTTTTGTCACTTCAGTGTATGTACCAATTAGTTCTCTTCTTATAAAACACAGCATCATAAAAGTCCATACTCCATTTCTGATCTATACAAGCTACAAAACGTGTGGTCGACGCCGCCTCCTCTTCATTCAGTCTGAGCTTGGAGTAGACCAGCAGCTGCACCTCCATGACCGTCGCGAGCGCATCTTGCAACAGACATTTACCGCCTTGCAGTTGGTTGCAGTTTAGCTGTTGATCAAATGGTTCAAATGGATCTGAGCACTATGGGACTTAACTTCCGAGATTATCAGTCCCCTTGAACTTAGAACTAATTAAACCTATGGACATCACACTCATCCATGCCTAAGGCGGGATTCGAACCTGCGACCGTAGCGGTCGCGCAGTTCCAGATTGTAGCGCCTAGAACCGCTCGGCCACTCCGGCTGGCAGCTGTTCATCACCTAGAGTGGAATACATCAATGTCGCTCGCGTGAGCTCGTAGTTTTATTCGTTCGGTGAATGCAACTATCACGCGCCACGACCACGAACCAACGCTGCCATCCCTGCGGCCAGATCCATCGTAATATCCCCGTTCGCCACCCCGATCTCTCCCTCTCTATAGCTCAGTGCTCTCTCTCTCTCTCTCTCTCCGACTTTGTCGTAGTTTTGTGAACCTAGGTGTGGTTTCAGTATATATTTACTGTTTCATCTTTCATTGCATAATATCAGTGAAGGTTACTTCTTTCTTATTCGTTTTGTTATAGCCTCCCACCGTGGTCAGTGTCCAAACGAATCAGTGACACCCTGCGAATAGGAAAAATGCCGAGCCTGATAGTGTCGGATACGGGAAGGGCAGCTACGGTCGCAGGTTCGAATCCTGCCTCGGGCATGGATGTGTGTGATGTCCTTAGGTTAGTTAGGTTTAAGTAGTTCAAAGTTCTAGGGGACTGATGACCTCAGAAGTTAAGTCCCATAGTGCTCAGAGCCATTTTTTGAAGGGCCTGTTAACATTTGACACACCGCAGACATAGGGGTAAGTTCCTTTCACCTGAGGTTGCAAGTGTTATGGAAGACAGTGGGGTGTGGTAGTCGCAAAGAGAATGGCCTTATGCGTCAGTCACCTACAATTCCGCTGGCACAGTGATGTTAAAGTACACCTGAAGCCTAGCGTCCATGATCACGGATTTGCATCTGCCTTTAGATGGTTATTGCAAGCAGCGCGAAAATTCTCCTATCGGGGCAGAAAAAGATCAATATGTTCCTCTTTTTTAAAAGACACTGACTGAAAAGTGGGATACCAGCTATCATTCCTGAGCACCTTTAAAAATTTTCCCTAAAAATGTACATGAAAACAAAAATGGTTCAAATGGCTCTAAGAACTATGGGACTTAACATCTGACGTCTTCAGTCCCCTAGACTTAGAGCTACTTAAACCTAACTAACCTAAGGCGCTGCAGTCCGGAACCGAGCGACCGCTACGGTCGCAGGTTCGAATCCTGCCTCGGGCATGGATGTGTGTGATGTCCTTAGGTTAGTTAGGTTTACTTAGTTCTAAGTTCTAGGCGACTGATGACCTCAGAACTTAAGTCGCATAGTGCTCAGAGCCATTTGAACTATTTGAACCTAAGGACATCACACACATCGATACCCGAGGCAGGATTCGAACCTGGGACTGTAGCAGCAGTGCGGTTCCGGACTGAAGCGTCTAGAACCATTCGGCCTCAGCGGCCGGTTACATGAAAACATTTTACGCTTCTCTTAACGAGCATTTCACCTATCACTCCCACAAGCTCGCCTAACTGTAACTCGCTTACACCTGCCAGTCCATCACTGTAAGCTCTCATACCGACCCGCTCCCACTTGTCGCCTAACTGTAACTCGCTTACACCTGCCAGTCCATCACTGTAAGCTCTCATACCGACCCGCTCCCACTTGCCCAATCTCACTCATTCAGCCCAACTCATTGTCGTTATCTCTATGTACCTCTTTGTCACCATCCCATGTCCGAAAGTCGCAATCTGCTTCATTGTCTCCTACTAATACTGTCTCCTGTCACTGTCTCTCTTCATGTTGCTCTCTCTTACTTCTACCATCACATTCATTCATCCCCACAACTGCTGTCTCTTCTCACTGTTACTATCTCTCTCTTCCTCGTTGTCATTGTCATAGACTTTGTCTCTCGCTCTCATTGGCGATCTCCCACTCCCTTCTTCTCTATATTTCTGTCTCAGTGACATTGTCTCTTTCACTCTTTTCCTAGCACTGTTAACTTTGTTCCACTGCCATTGTGTCTCTCTTTTAGTCACACTGCCATGGTCTCTTTCTGTCTTTCTGAACCACAACCACTGTCTATTATCCTTCAGTATTTATTACTTTTGTAGTTCTTTCCCACTGTCATTGTCCCCTTCTCTCGGCATAAAAGAGCTGTACAATATTCGCATGTCAACAATTTCGGGAAATTTTTTAAAGATGTTAGAACGAGGCACCTGGGCAACTCATACCCATCTTTTTAGTCAGAATCTTTTCTCCAAAACTATATTCGCTCTGGTTCTCTTCTATCACTGCTGTATCAGTTCATCTCCCTCAATAAAACCAACTTTATGGATCAGTAAAATTTTGAAAGCTTACTTATTCGAAACTGAAATAACGAAAAATTAAATAATGTCCACCTCAGAAAGTATTTTAGGTGCAGTAAAATTATGGATGTGCTTCACTAGTACTACAACAGGGGGTTACCAGAAGCCTTCTAAAAATGCCGGAGACACATTACAGCACATTTCTCCATGCTACGTCACTTTATCATGTTTTCGCCTCATAGCACGTTTAATGTATGCAAGTTGGGTAATTTCGATCCTCTGTATTTCGGCAACGGACAAAGATGCCAAGAAAAAGTTAAATGTTGCTCGAGAGCAAGATCGTAGGAATATATCGTGAAAATTACATCCATTTTCTGCGCATAACCGGCTTCGAACCCGCTGCTCGGTTTTGGTACACAAAAACCACCATTTTTTGGGAATTTTCTCGATAACAGATGAAGAATTTTGAAAACGGGAAGCTAACACTTCTAGATAAATTTTGAGCAATTTGAAGGAGTAATTTACTATTTAGATTTCGCTTCATACCGCCTTTTATTCGCATATTTTACATATACAATTGGGGTAAACTTGAAACTCTGCATCTCGGAAACGGATAAAGATATCACTAAAATTGTTAAAGCTGTTCGAGATCGGTATCTTAGGAATCCTTCACAAAATTTTCAGAGGATCAGTTTTGCTATCCCAAAAACACGGTTTTCGGATTTTCTCAGAAACTGCCCCAGAACTAAATGGCTCCTCCATAAGAACCTTAAGTCGCGCCGTGGATCACATCCAAAGCGAAAAGAACCAACCGACTTGCTCCATTTGCTTAAGTAGTTGGAAGTGTGTAATATTCAAGCTTTGACCTGTAGGATTGTTACAGTAAGCCGTTCCTTCTGTTGGGTATACAAATTGTCCCTTACCCAAGGGGCATCCAAAGCACTTCACCAACAGAACCCAAGGTCTGAGCTCCGTAAAAAAGAAAAACATGTTTTTATGCACCCGTTCCGGAACATATTAGGTAGCGCATGCTGTCGCATCGATAATCGATTATCGTACTCTCACTCCCGCTTAATCTGTAACTATAACAGACGGTGTGAACAGAGCGCCGTCGTGGAATCCATCAGCGAAACTGTAATCTGACTTGGTAGTCTTGAGGGTAGAGAACTGCACACGTTATAAATGTTCTTGAAGTAACTTCTCATGCAGAGTTAATCACACAACAGAGTACTTTACGCCTTCTGTAACTCCAATTCTTCACACCCTTGTTCGAGGATAATACTCTGATCGTGTCTGTCTTGTTCCTCCATATCTAGCATCGAACTGTATTCCTACGTGCATTATATGTTCTCACGTCTTGCCGTAAGAGGTTACGTCCAGCACTGTCGAAAATGATCGCTCTGGTAGTCCAAGTGTTATGGTGTGACAAGTCGAACTGTATTCCTACGTGCATTATATGTTCTCACGTCTTGCCGTAAGAGGTTACGTCCAGCACTGTCGAAAACGATCGCTCTGGTAGTCCAAGTGTTATGGTGTGACAAGGCATAATGTTGCATTGGCATACTGGCATCAGGTCAACGTTATTGTGACGCTGTAGACTTCCCCATGTGCGCTTTTTCACGACCGCATTTTGCCCTGAGTTCATTTTTATTGATGGGAAAGCGCGACCGCATTTGACTACACACATGATGGAGCTGTTGGAGCGAGAAGGTAGTCGGCGAACGGACTGGTCTGCCCATTCCCCCGACTTCAGTCCCATCGACCACGTGTGGGCGACGTAATGCAGTACGTGCACGTGCACCAACGGCCATCCAGCAATAGTCAGTCGCTCTGGTGGCTGAATGGAATGCCCTGTCTCAAGAACTCGTTAGTAACCTTGTGGGCAGCGTGGTAGCAGATTGCAGAGCAAGCACGTGCTGGTCTTACACCCTGTTAAGAACCATGTCCTAACTTTCCGAACGTTCAGGGAAGTGTTCGTCTTACTAGGTATTTCTTTCAGTTGCCTCCTGTACCGTACCCTACTTTACTGTACTGTCTTGTATTCTCCAGTACTGTAACGTAGGAGTTCTTTCTATGTATGATCCAAGTTTCACCGAGCTTCTTACTTGTCAGTGACCACATCATGCGAAAATTACATTCGTCCTTAAGTTTTATACGCCAGTGTATTCACGAGAGTCATTCAGTAAGTAATGAAATACATTTTTTCTCTTCCTTTCCGTTTGAGAAAATGGGAACTTTGTTTCGGAACATCTTGGAACATTACCGATTCAGCCTCTATAGTTTCGTGGAGTTCCGACAGGTGGCGGCGCTATACGTAACCTTCAAAATGGCGTCTGTAACGGAGATGCATTCCAAGCAGAGAGCTGTCATTGAGTTTCATTTGGCGTAAAACCAGACCTATCAGATATTCCTAGCCACTTACAGAATGTCAACAAAGACCTGGCAGTGAACAAAAACACGGTGAGTCGGTGGGCGAGGCGTCTGTCATCACTGCAGCGAGATCACGCAAACCTGTCCGATCTCTCACGTACTAGCCAACTTCCCACAGTTGTGACATCAGCAGGGTCGAAAATTGAAGAAAAAACGTCTTCAGCGAGTTCGTCGCTACAAAAAATGCAAATGAATTTCTTCTCACACAAGGTCTCAAACAAGTCTGCACACCCGAGGGGAACACACAAAACTCCTATTTTCTTGAAGAACCAAGTTTGACAATATCGCTAATAATTCTTTTTGTTACTGTTACCGGTTCGACAGATCTACGTTGTTATCATCGGATCTTGTAGCATTTTTAGATATGAATGCTTTTCGAAATGGGTTTTACCAGGGTGAAGGTAAAAGCCAGTACGAGGTCTGTGGTTTGGACGGGGAACCCAAGGGTAACGCTATATAAACGCCATTCGCAGTTAACAATTTTTGACATAAAATTTATTTAACAATTGCCAAGCTTAATTTGATATCGCTACCTTATCTAATAGTATGCATTTATGATATCGAAATCTTAAGAAGGAGAAAAAAAATTTTTCTTCAGATCTCACTCAGCTTGAACCGCCTCAAATATATTTAAAACGATGATCTCTTAAAAACAAGACCGGTAAAAATAATGATCTACTTGAACAGCATAACCATTTTCTTAGACACCCTATACCGCTAATAGCTCTAACAAATCCCAAGAAAATATTCAGAACAATAGTATTTAAGTAAGATGTTTGCTTCACATACCTAGCAATTACGTATTAAGTGAATAAACATCTTGAACTACTAGAAGTTCGCTGACTTCGTTTCAGAACTTTAGGCTAACAAATACTAACGCTAAGACAATGACTGATTAAATTTATAACGTTAAAAGTACCAGCATAGATAATGCCGTCTCCACGTCGCGCCGTAGCACCGACCTCCCCGGTTAGTTTCTCTACTCGATCTCTAAATTCTCGCAAGAACTTCTTGCTGACGGAAAACATTCTCTCGCATTGAACGTCACGATTCACTTTTCACAGCCCTGCAAGCATAGGGTGTATGGAAAAGAATCACCCGATTTAAAAGAAATTGTTATTTGAGATATGTGCGTGAACAACGTACTGTTGGAATAAACAAACTCTAGAGTTTTGCATGGTTTGCGCTAGGCAGCAGCACTGTGCTCCCACTTCAGTTCTAGCAAAAATGGTGTCGGTCCAACGGAAAGCGTTTTGTGTTCTGCGTTTTGCGCAATGCGGGTCAGTACTAACTATTCGGCGTGACTTTCGTACTATGTATGCTGTGGTTCCTCCTACAGCACAGAGCATTAGACGATGGCATGAACAGTTAAGAGAAACAGGTTGTTTGTGTAAAGGTAAATCGCCGGGCCGTCCCCGAGTATCCGACACAGACGTCGAACGCATCCGCCACAGTTTCAAAAGGAGTCCGCAGAAATCCGTTCCCCGTACAGCTCGACAGCTCAATATGTCCCCGATGTCCGTCTGGCGTGTGTTGGATCGACATTTACACTGGCACCATACAAAATTCAGCTACTGCAAGCTCTTCGTGAAGGTGACAAACAACAACGTGTCGAGTTCTGTAATTTCGTTCTTAGCAAGATGAAGGATGAGAGTTTTCTTCCAAGTTTAGTGTTTAATGACGAGGCAACATTCCATTTAAATGAAAAGATGAAGCGTCGTAGTGTGATAATATGGGAAACAACTGCATGAAGTTGTACAACATGACAGGGACTCTCGAAAATTAAATTTTTTTGTGCAGTTTCGCGGGAAAAGGTATATGATCCATTTTCCTTTGCCGAGAGCACCGTTACAGGAAGCACATATCTCGATATGCTTGAACTTTCTTTTCCCACAGTTGGAGACTGATTCGAACAACTTCATTTGCTAACAGGATGAGGCACCGCCACACTGGCACCCGAAAGTGCGGGAATTTTTACAGCAAGGGAGTACTGGACGATGGATCGGTCGCTATGGACCAATTGATTCAGCTTTACATTACTGGCCTCCAAGGTCACTGGACCTGACTGTACGTGATTATCTCTTCTGGGGATTTATATAAGGCTCCGTTTATGTGTCTCCGTTACCAACAACAATGAATGAACTGAGAAACCGCATAACAGCAGCTATTGATGCTGTATCTCAGAACATGCTCGCTGTAGTGTGGGAACAATTTGAATACCGCATTGAAATATGCAGTGCCTCTCAAGGGGGGGGGGGGGGGGTATATAGAACACCTATGAGAATGTATGGAAAAAACTTCTTGAGTTTCCCGTTGATCAAAAAATAAAATTCATTGTATATGTTTATTAGTTTCAGAAATATAGGCGTGCCTAATCAGATTATTCTTTTTGATACACCCTGTATTACAAGATCCGATGATGACCGCGAAGAGTTGTCGAAACTGAAAATAGCAATAAAAATCTTGGCAAACTTGGTTCTTCAATCAATTATCCCCGAAGACTACGTCGGCTGCGACGTCGATTAGTGGAGTGCTGCTATGCGGTAAGTTGGCGTAAGGAAGTCGCATTGGACGGAGATCTTGTTGAAAAATAGGGTTTTGCGGGCAAAAGAACGGGGAATAATGTTGTGTATTGGAATTCTGAATAAAACCAGCTTACTTTCAGAAAAAAAATGTGTAGGATTACTTACTGAAATTCCCTTGCATTTCCCCACATGTTTACATGACCCTTTTCTAGCTTTTATCATTGCCGTCTCTGTAAGAACGTGGGACACCTTTCGCTAGCACCCTTAGAGCTGCTTTTTGCTAACACCCTCCGAGCTGCAAGGCATATGAATTCGACCCGCACCTCCTGGTAACAACGGAATAGAGCTGACGTTGTTCGGGAGTACCGCAAATAACTTGCTATTTATTTGCGGCGGATAATCTTCCACAGTCACATTTCCCCTAGATAGTCAGAGGTGGCACAGAGAAATATTAGAGGGGAAAAAAAACACTTCTTAGTTATTATTGAAATTCACCAGACAGCGTTATAGTAGTGTAACGCTTGAAAACTTCTCGCAGCATTATTAGTGCATATATAATAACAAAGCAATTTTTTTCCAGTCGTGTTGACGTCTTGCAGAAAATTACTGATGGCAACTTGCATGACATAGGACATTGGAGTTATTTTAGAAAGCAGATCTGAATCCTATCAAACGTTGCTTCTGTGACAGAAGCATTGTTTACCTTTTCTTGTTGCGGATCCATTGTCAGATGCTGCACATAAGATGATTGCTCGTCTTGGAGGCGATTCGGCACATTATGAGCACTATAGGTCTTGCTGGTCTGGTAAAAGTGACGCCAAATGCAATGAACTTTCGGAGATCCCAGTTATCTCGAATCGTAATCCAGTTGGCGTATTTGAAACTTCCACCTTCGTTCCCTAGACAGTTCAGCTGCTGTGAGAAGCTCTGTAGACATCCAAATAACGGATCCTATCAACATTTCACTAAGGGACTTTCATATAGTGCTCCAGAAGTCGGTTACTTTGGAAACAAACAGGTGGTCTCGATACTATGAGAGGATGGAGTATATTTTAAAGCGATGGCTGTGAGGAGCGCGCAGACCCAGCCCCCGGCCGCTGGAGTGGAGTATTTTAATATCGCCGCAATGCGTCCTGTGTCGGCGCAGGTGACTCCCGGCAGACACAGTGTCTGCGGCGGTCCCCGCGGTATGTGCCTGCCTGCGTTCCTCGATCCGCCGCGCAGAGGCTCGCGTGAGATTGCCATCGGCCCCGACTCCGCTTGTATTGCCTGGCGTAGCCTTAAGGTTGCGGTCCGGAATCTGCCCAATACATCTTCCATAACCTACTGCGATCTATTATTGCCCTGAGAACCCGAACGTCCATTCACCTACGCTTGTTTCTTCCCACCTTGTCGTAATATCGCGCGAAACACGTAAATTCGTTTCGAAACCGATCAACGTGCACCTTTTTATTTTGTGGATATATCACAGTTTGTACAAAGCACGAGAGTCTCTCTCGATATAAATGGCAGGTCAACACAGCCTAGAATAACAAAGGATACTGGTTTCATTGCAGTGCGCATTTTTGATATAAAGCTGATGAAATTCAGAAACGTAAAACTATTTTAAACCGAGAATAGGCACAAATACATACGCTGTCCTGAATACGTTTTTATGCGTAGATTATGTAATACCATTGTCGGAATAATAATGGCAACCTACGAAAGAGAACTCGTTTTCTGAACGAAATTTGCTAAAAACTGAAAAAATTTTCCAGAATGAGATTTTCACGCTGCAGCGGAGTGTGCGCTGATATGAAACTTCCTGGCAGATCAAAACTGTGTGCCGGACCGAGACTCGAACTCGGGACCTTTGCCTCTCGCGGGCAAGTGCTCTACCAACTGAGCTGACAGATGTAAAGCTGTGAGGACGGGGCGTGAGTCGTGCTTGGGTAGCTCAGTAGGTGGAGCACTTACCCGCGAAAGGCAAAGTTCCCGAGTTCGAGTCTCGGTCCGGCACTCAGTTTTCATCTGCCAGGAAGTTTAATATCAGCGCACACTCCGCTGCAGAGTGAAAAATCTCATTCTGGAAACATCCCTCAGGCTGTGGCCAAGCCATGTCTCCGCCATATCCTTTCTTTCAGGAGTGCTAGTTCTGCAAGGTTCGCAGGAGAGCTTCTGTAAAGTTTGGAAAGTAGGAGACGAAGTACTGGCAGAAGTAAAGCTGTGGGGACGGGGCGTGATTCGTGCTTGGGTAGCTCAGTTTGTAGAGCACTTGCCCGCGAAAGGCAAAGGTCCCGAGTTCGAGTCTCGGTCCGGCACACAGTTTTTATCTGCCAGGAAGTTTCATATCAGCGCACACTCCGCTGCAGAGTGAAAATCTCATTCAGGTCGTATTACATTCGATGCCACAGTGGGCGACCTGCGCGCCGGATGGGGATGAAATGATGATGAAGACAACACAACACCCAGTCACTGAGCGGAGAAAGTTCCCGACCCAGCCGGGAAGGCGAACCCAGGCCCGTAGGACGGCAGTCCGTCACGCTGACCACTCAGCTATCGGGGCGGGCTGTAGGTAGAAAAGCTAACCGAAGATTCCCTGCGCAAACGGATCAGAAAATTTTATATATGACACGTAACCACCTCAAACAAGCAACATCTCAAATGGATTTAGCTAACTTTCTCCTTTAGAGGAAAGAGTAAATATAAAGAAGGGAACCGTAACGAAAGCTTTCAGTAGAATTCGGGATCTTTTCCGCCTCGTCTGGTTCAGTTAGTACATAAATTAAACATTAGTCAGAATCAATGCCATTAAAGTTTCTATATTGAACGTACTGACTTGGCCGTAACGCGCAATTTGCCGCTCCATATCTCTGAGAAACCTGACGAAACATCCTTTTAGCATAGTAATGTGCATTGCAGCTGCAGTATCATGCTCATAGGCTTCATAGGTCGTTAATAACCATATGAATAAGCTTCGCGATATGTGTGAAAAATTTGTACATTTGTGTGCAGTTGACTTAGTGACACAACACCTTTATAGACGTTACTAAGCACAGACATTATGTGTGATAACTGTCGAGCTTTGTTAACGCGGAGTTCGAGAGACTACGTGAAAGCATTCTAAAGCCGTCGGGATCCATCAAGGATTAACTGACCCACAAAATTCATAGACACTCAGTGGATCTGGGTCCAAGGCTCGCACGTAAATGCGACTGAGACCAGGTGATCTCCTGTTTCATAAAATAATCCTCCTCAAACCACTGTTGACACAATTCCAGAGGAATGGAACCGTGCCTAGCCGTTTTGAAGGTACAGATTGTCTACTGTAAGAGAAGAAACGATTTCACATGATTAGCTGCTGGGTTCTTGTATCTTTCACCAGTACGACTCTGGCAGTCGTATAAACAGCTCACTTATGAGAACAATTCACACACGACAATACTTCCTCCATATACACCTACAACCCTATTCTGAAAACCATAGCTAGTTGCACGGCAAAGGATGCTTCCCACTCTAGTGTTCCACATTAGGGATTCTTCCTTTCCATTGGTGTATGGAACATGCGAAGTATGACTGGATCCCTGCCTCTGTGCAGTGAGCCTGGTCTCAAGTTGTCTTCACGTTCCCTTAGGGAAATATAAGTGGTGGGTGTAGTATATTCTGTTAATGCCGAGCTAGAAAATCTGTAAGGAAGCTCTGCCAAGGTTACTCCGCAATCCACGCTTAAGTGCCTAGCAGACGGTTCGTCGAACCACTTTCAGGCTATTTATCCATTCCATTTTCGAATAGCGCGCGGGCAAAACGAACACTTAAGTCTTTCCCTGAGCTCTGATTTCTCTTACTTTCTCACAACGAAAAATGGTTCAAATGGCTCTGAGTACTATGGGACTTAACTCTTGAGGTCATCAGTCCCCTAGAACTTAGAACTATTTAAACATAACTAACCAAAGGACATAACACACATCCATGCCCGAGGCAGGATTCGAACCTGCGACCGTAGCGATCGCGCGGTTCCAGACTGTAGCGCCTAGAACCCCTCGGTCACCACGGCCGGCTTCACAACAAAAATTTCTCCCTATGGAGATTAGCGACAACAAAGTATTTTAGCATTCAGAAGTGAAACTGTGATTGAAATGTCACAAAAGGACCTCACAGAACAGAAAACGCTTTCGCTTTAATGATTGCCACCCAACTCGTGTATCATATCTGTGACGTCCTCTCCCCTATTTCGTGATAATACAAAGTGAGTTGCCCTACATTGGACGTTTTCAGAGTCTTCTATCAATCAAATACCAAACAGCAATATTACAGAAAAGACGGGCAAGCATTCTGTAGGCAATGTCTTTAATACACCTGTTGCACCTTGTAAGTTTGTATAAGAATATACAGCCTACAGTTGGAGGTTAACTTTATCGTTTACCTAGGTTTCAACGTTAGTAATAACGTCTTCTTCAGAAGATGAAATATTATTTAAATGGTTGCCTAAAACAAGCCATGTCCTAAGTCAACTTTATAAAACTTGATGCATAACCATAAGGTTTTGTCACTTCTATTACACAAGCTGTACCAAATTCACCACGACGAGGCCCATACAACGGCCTTAAAGTGCTGTTGCTGCATAAAAATGTTAAAAATTATGAGACCTTGTGAGTTTTATGCCATGAAACGCAGACTTTGGTTCGTCTTGCTTACAGAATTTTCTATTTGATGGTTCAAATTTAAGTCTTTACCTCTACCTATGTGCTATTTATCGTGTAACCAAAATTCAAGGGAGTCCATTCAATGTTCATGTGGATAACATTACATTTTTCATTATTTAAGTGAGACGCCACTTTTCGCACAATACAGATTAAACTATTTTTCAGTTGGTTTTGGTCTTCCGATGACTTCATCGTCTGCAAACAATCTAAGAGGGCTGCCCAGATTGGCTCTTAAATCATTACATAGATTAGGAACAGCAGAGGGCTTTCAAAACTCTTTGGAAACGCCAGATATCAATTCCGTTTAGCTTCATGACTTTCTGTCGATTACTACGAACTGTGATCTTTCTGACAAGACATCACGAATTCAGTCGCACAAATGATATGATACTTCGTAGCGGCACAATTTCATCAGAAGTCGCTTGTGAGGAATGGTGCCAAAGCCTTCTGAGAATCTAGAAATATGGAATCAATTTAAGATCCCCTGTCGACACTACTCATTATTTCGTGTGAATAGGAACTGCTTGTGTTTCACAAGAACGATATTTACTGAATCCTTGCTGACTATGTGTCCATAAATCGTTTTCTTCTAGGTAGTCCGTAATAAGGTGTGCTAGTTCAGGTTCCACAGAATTTTCCTGATGCTGTTCCGTGAGTCGAAGAAATCCCTAATCAGTCGTGCTCCCCTTCTTTCTATACGTTCTATATTTCTTGTGAGTCCTGTTTTATATGAGTCATACAATTCTGGGAAATATTCTAGGATGGGGCGCACGATTCTTTGCAAGCTGTCTCCTTTGTACACTCACTGCATTTTCCAGTAGTCTACCAATGAATCGAAGTTTTCGAGCTGCTGTACAAGCGACTGAGTCTGTGTCATGATTCCGTTTCATATCTCTTGCTATTTTTCTGACGAGTCAACTTCTTATCCCACTCTGCTTCTTTCTCTGCCTTTTCCATATGCTTCTGTGAGGTGTTATTACTCACATTCGAAACGAATGTAATGAGCAAATTGCTTAATATGATGTTAGTAAGACTAACATTTTTTTTAAAATTTCACATATTCATTACTACACATGCTGTAATTCTATTATTGTTATATATTCTTCGTGTAGTATAAAAGATGTAAGCTTAACTCACTAAGTATATCTGATTAGATGTATGGGAGCACCTAAAGGAGCTAAATTTGCCAGATGAAATAAACGTATAAACAAATGAATAAATAAATGCATATTTCCATAAATTATTACACCTGGTATCTCCATGGGTTGACTGTTTGTTTTGAAATACTGGCATTATCAGCAAAGTATTCTACGTTTTTACATTTGTTGCAAGGGTACAGATTTTTCAGATAGTACTTCATTACAGACAACTGCATCGACTGCAGAAGTGTGAGAATTCTATTAGTATTGTCTGCCAGATGATATACAGGGTGAACATTAATAAAACCAACAAACTGCAGGGACGGATTTCGGGACTGAAAATGGAGGAAAAAAATCCTATGAGCATGTGTCCGGTTCAAATGGTTCAAATGGCTCTGAGCACTATGGGACTTAACATCTGTGGTCATCAGACCCCTAGAACGTAGAACCACTTAAACCTAACTGACCTAAGGACATCACACACATCCATGCCCGAGGCAGGATTCGAACCTGCGACCGTAGCCGTCACGCGGTTCCAAACTGAAGCGCCTAGAACCGCACGGCCACACCGGCCGGCTCATGTGTCCGGAAAAGCATCGTTGTCACACTAGATGACGCTGAGGCATGACAGTTCGTCTGACCACGTGCCAAGTGTTCCTTGTGTGTTAGGGATAATAGTGATTGTCATGCAGGACACACATAATCGTACTTTGGCTTACACCACGCTGGTGGGGCACTTGCCTGGAGCTTGTACTTCGGTCCGTCTCAAAGTCCTGTAGAACACGGCCCTCCAAACCAGGTGAACGCACAGTCCGCCACCTTCCTGCACGTTCGTCTGACCTATGATTACACATTCGCCCGAAAAGGGCTTGAAATGTTGTCTGATGTAGTTGGTGTCTGTGAAGGTACTTGTTTTGGTACAGCCGTGCTGCCTCTCGATCGTTTCCATCTGCTTGGCCGTACGCAAACACCCTCTCAACTTGTTCCCTACATAAATACCGGACCATTCTGCTGCTTACAGTACGCTGCGTCAATGACACAGCATGTAACACACAAGCAACTCAGAGCACGTGGTCAGAAGGATTTTCATCTGACAGCGCCATCTACCGTGGCAAAGGTGCACTTCCGGGCGCATGTTCATAAGACCTTTTTTCGTCCATTTCCAGTCAGGAATCCGTCCCTGTAGTTTGTTGGTTTTATTAATGTTCACACTGTACACAGAATATGAAGGGAAAGAGTCCAATACATTCCCCTGGGGTGCACATGAAGTAACTTTTGCACTGTCAATGAATCTCCATTATTTATAACGTGCTTCGGCCTTCCCACCAACAATAATAAATTAGTTTCATGCCCTACACGATTCTAACTTGGTTGATAAGCTTTTCCGTGCTACTGATCAATGTTTCCGACAGTAGAGAAATTCTTGAAAGGCTTGATAGCCTTGATCCACGTATTTAAGGATAAACACGGCTTAGGTTGTTCCTTGATGTTACCGCTTTTCGTCCTTGCTGGCATATAACATTGAAACGGAGTGAGTCATTCCCTGCAATCTGGAATTATCGTCCAGTGCCAGTGAACAAAACATTTTATTTTGTATCTACCACCATGTCTTAGGTAACATGATCTGTTTTGTTATAATAAACAAACACCCCCTGGATCAAAACTTTTTTTTTTTTGCTGACTACCGGCTTCAATCTGCGCTGCAGCCCATCTCCTGGTCTGGCGCTGCGAAGTGCACAAAGGTTGACAAACCGCACTTTGTGGCGTCAGACCTGAAGATGATGTGGAGCTCAGATTGGAACCGGTATCCGGTAGTAAAAAGTTGTGAGCCAGATAGTGTTTGTTTATGTATTACACCACGTTGGTGCCCACAGCGTAGCACTGGCGACGTGTACTTTGAGCAGAGATACTTGCTGTATATGAGTGAGACGGTGGCACGAGCATTTGCCAACACGAACTCGACGATGAGGTGTCCCTTGCATAGGGCATTCACGTTACGGCTGAGACCAAATACGTTGACAACGGCATCCTGTCTACTCAGCGCTTGTCTGTCATACTGACGACACGTAAAAAGTTTCACGATTTCCCGTTGGCGTAACATGCCACAATGTATCATTTATTTGGGGAGCACGAGTTGCCTCTTCAACACAGTAGCGGTCTCTGATACAGTTGTCCATCAGTGTCTCACGATTGAGAAGTTATCCCCTGGTAGCCACTACTACTAGAATATCAGGACGGATAAAAATGATGAAATTTACCTTATTATGTGTAGACCCTAGTGCAGGAAGAACTTCTTCTGTTCTTCTGCGACTAGGGCTTGTTCCGGTCTCGACTCTCTTTCTCGGTCTTCCGACACTTCACTTGCTCCGTAGTTTAAAATACTTTGTTAGTTTAGGAAGTCTTCATGGTGGCATTCGAAGTACATGTTCTCTCCTCTTTTGGTTTGTTTGTTGCATCCCTAACTATGCACTTATTAGTTCGTTTCTAGTTTTGTCTTCTCTAGTGCACTCTTTCACGTGTCTTAGAAATTACATTTCTGGTGCACAGTTAACGAAATGTTCCGGGCTGTTATGCCCTGGTCGAATGGATTTCACATTTAAACTCAACGTTACGTCCCAATTTGTGTAGGACATTTTCAAGGGGAATGGTAGCTTTCAGCTACACTCAAAGAAGCTACGATCCCAGGTGGGAGCGAAAAGTTGGTTTTAAAAGTGAAATCCATTCTACCCACGGCGGAATAGTTAGGAACATTATCTTAATTGTAACTTACCCGGACGTGAAATCTTACAGTGCAACTAGTTACTGTAAATCTTCATTTCTCGGCGTCCAACTTTCCGCGTCATATAATAAAGGGGGAACTGCCATGACTTATATGAAACTGCAGCTGTGTAGTCTCCGTCGACTACCAAAATGTCGACACGCTGTAGGGCATGTTAGGCTAGAATAGCGGTAAATGCACCAGGGTTATCCTACTGGAAAACATTCCCTGGAATGCTTTTCGTGAATGCCAGCTCAACAGGTCGAATCACAAGAGTGGCGTACAAATTAGCAGTCAGGGTGCGTGAGAAAACCACGAGAGTGTTCCTTCTGTCATAGGCTATCGCTCCACAGACCATAACACCAGGTGTAGGTCCGGTAAGTATGCCTACCATGTAGACAGGTTGGTTGCAGGTCCTCACATGGCCTCTTCCTAATCAACACAATCACTGACATCGATCCACAACCATTGGGGTCAGCGGAATGCACGCTACAGGGCGTCAGAGTCGGAGGTGTCCTTGACGTAAACGATTTGTAAGAGTACGCTGCGTCACTGAGGTGCCAACTGCTCCTCAAAATCGTGCAGCAGACGCAGTACGATACGCCAGAGCCTTACGCCGAACACGATGGTCTTCCCTCTCGGTAGTGCTACGTGGCCGTCCGGAACCCGGTCTTCTTGTGACTCTGCATTCTCGTGACCACCGCTGCCATCAGTCGCATCAAGCAGTATGTACCTGCCAAGAGATTCTCCAGCGTCGTAAAATAAACATCCAGCTTCTCGTGGCCTATAGTATGACCTCGTTGATAATGGCGACTCTGTCGCCTTAAAGGCGTTCTAGACTAACGTCAACTCGCTGCTTGCATTCTCAAAGGTAACTAACGCTCACGACCGTAATAGCGTGTATTGAAAACAAACCTGATCTTCTTTCTCGTAGTGGCACTACTAACACCACTCTTATACGACTAGCACAAGTTTTGAATAGCCATCATCTTTCAGATGTACAAACTCGCCTACCAACTTTCGTTTTTATCGTACAACTCTTTCTTGGTGTTGCGATTTTTTTCCCGTCAGTGTATGTTCTTAAAGGTCATTATACATGGTCTAATCACATTACTATCGCCACCGCCAGTATTCGGCTTCAAAATGCAATAGCCACTCATAACATCACTAGCAATGGCGGGTATACAAAAGGTGTCGGAAGGACACGGAAAACAGTGCAGTAGTAGTCGTGATGCGGAAACAGCGAGGTTTGTCTGACATTTCCGAAACGGCTAAGTTTGTAAACTGTTCGCATGTCGCCATGGTTAACGTACACCGTGCATGTAAAGTGGTGCAATCCAAACCGGCGGCGAAGCCACTAAAAAAAATGGTTCAAATGGCTCTGAGCACTATGGGACTTAACGTCTGTGGTCATCAGTCCCCTAGCACTTAGAACTACTTAAACCTAACTAACCTAAGGACATCACACACATCCATGCCCGAGGCAGGATTCGAACCTGCGACCGTAGCAGTCGCGCGGTTCAGGACTGAGCGCCTTTACCGCAAGACCACCGCGGCCGGCATGCGAAGCCACTGCTGTGTACTATGGGGAAGAGATGACAGGGGTTGAATGATAATAAAGGAGATGTGTCCGGGCGAATAGACGTGCAACTGTTGAGCAACTGAGCGCCCAGATGAAGCAAGGAGCTGCCAACATGTATCCTCATCGACCGTTCATCAAACTTTGCTGCGTGTGGTTCACGCACCCATGCAAACTACTCCATCACCGATGAAGGCTGAAACTGCATGCCGTACCGCAACTGCACGTCCAATGAGTGGCGACAGATGCCTTTTCAGATGGCTCGCGTTTTGTCCTCCAACGGACATATGGTTGTATTCCTGTGTTGAAATTTTCTAATGTTTTAAGAATTGTGTTACTCTGGATGCTGCCCAGTTGCTGTGTGGTTTTATGTTGTTGTTTCGGTGGTACAATCAGTGGTGCGCGTCGTCCGTTGTAGCTGCTCGTTTAATTGGAGGACGTCCGCCCTGGTAGCTGAGTGGTCAGCGCGACGGAATGTCATACCTAACAGGCTGGGTCGATTCCCGGCTGGGTCAGGGATTTTCTCCGCTCAGGGACTGGGTGTTGTGTTGTCATCATCATTTCATCCCCATCGACACCCAAGTCGCCGAAGTAGCGTCAAATCGAAAGACTTGCAACAGGCAAACGGTCTACCCGACGGGAGGCCCTACCCACACGACATTTCTATTTCAATTGGGGGACGACGCATTGGCGGCAGTCAGTTTGAATTGGAACCGATACCGCAGCCGCTGTGTTTATCAGTAGATTCCAGTTCTTCGGCGAATTTAGGTATTTTATTATTTGTTCCTGGTGACGCCTTCTTCACCGTTCCTTTCAGCTTTCATTCAGGCTGGATCTGAGTTGTAGTTTCCGCGCACCTCTAGTGTCCCATTACTTGTCACTGAAATTTTCTAATACCTGACAGATACATTTCATTGTACTGGGTTTTTAACATATTATTCACAAAGAGAAATTGTGAGTTGTGTTTGTTTTTATATCTTAAAAGGTGTCGTGATTCTGTGGGATTTTTTCTCTCTAAACCGTTTATTGTTTGTATGGTTCTTAAGATTCATGTAAAAACGGATTTAAAATTATTTATTGTTTGGGGTGGGCTTTGACACCCGTAGACATTTTCTCTGTTTAGTAATGTTTCAAATTCTATGGTAGTTATGAATATCATTCTGGGGAAATAGCAGTTTGCTGTTGTCATGCAATTGTTAAATAAAATCTGTTGCAAATTACAAGCCATAATTCGTGTTTAATTGGTAATTATTGCCTAGCGTGTATTGAGTTGAAGTAACCCTGACCATGTGTCCCACGTCTCCATTTCACCCTGGTTTACATAAGTATATATTTGTTAGCCTTTCTTGTTAGTGATTTTGGTATCCAACTCTCCCGGTCTCGAAGTAACGCAGGACTTCTTGTTTCGTGTTATAAACGCCTTCTTTCGTTTTCCATGCTCTTTATCAGCTGTCTATCGATTAGCTTGCTCGATTATTATCGGAGCCGCTATCTCACTTCTAGGCAATTAATTAGCACGAAACCAAGACATTTGATACTAGCGTCTTGGTTGTATTCTGGCAGTGAATGATAGCGGAGGTGTTTTGGCAGAGCCATACTTATAGACGCACGAGCGCCTTTTAGAGACGAAGGAATTACACCTCGGGAAACAGCTGAAGAAAAATGGTGTTATTCCTCTGCGTTGGCCTTTTCTTTTAATTCTTTGGATTAAATCCTCTACATAATCAGTGCGCCGCCCTGGGAGTGTGAAAATTTCACGTTCTGTTGTCACGAAAAGCTGGTGACATCTAGGGACACTGGAACTTGTTGACAAATTGAACTTCTTTGCCGGATCAGAATTTAAACCGGTCGTTTGGGGACACTTCTATTACCGATCGCGCTATCCTGATAGATTCACACAAAAAGTTCAATCCTACCATCGCCCCTCCTTCACATTCCAATTCTCAGACAAGCACTCCCGCATACATTGCTCGACTGGAAGAAACGATATCAGACTCGAATGGCTTAGCCATAGTCTAGATTTCCAGAATTAACTTCACTTTGCAGGAGTGTGTGCTGTTTCTGGTAGAACTGAAGCTATGAGCGTGTGAGTGGTATGGAAGAAGGACCTTTGACACACCTGGGATACTTTGCTTTTTTAGATAAATTGGACAAAGGGGGGCTCTGAGTACTATGGGACTTAACATCTATGGTCATCAGTCCCCTAGAACTTAGAACTACTTAAACCTAACTAACCTAAGGACAGCACACAACACGCAGCCATCACGAGGCAGAGAAAATCCCTGACCCCGCCGGAAATCGAACCCGGGAACCCGGGCGTGGGAAGCGAGAACGCTACCGCACGACCACGAGATGCGGGCGATAAATTGGACATACTAATAAATTTCACATCATAAAACCGATACATGACAAGGAAATAAAGTAATCGTAGATCAGTAAACACATAAAGTGTTCTAGAAAAATTCACGAATTTTCTAAAGTTTCAGTGTCCACAGGTTTCTAAGAATGGCAGACATAACGAAACAGTCAGGTTAGGTCCGTGTGGTTCCCCGTAAAAGTCGTAGAGCCGGTCTTTGACCAGCGCAAACATTTATACACTGTTTCGTAAACGTGGGTCTGGTTGGTATAACATTTGAACATATACACCGTATTTGAGGAGGAAAGGACTTTCAGCAGAGCAGACATCATCATTGAGGAGGAAAAGTCAATATTGCGAGAGATAACAGTTGCAGCAAAATGTTGTTATGGTGTGTCCCGAATGCTCTCAAGATGTGTGTGTACGTTTCCAGTTAAAAAAGTATTCCAGCTTTATTAACTATCTGTAAGTATCAGTTATAGCGATTGTTTAGATTTTTACATGTTTCGAAATATTTTAAACAGTTGATAATGTGGTTCATGGTGTGGGTTCCTGTAGTCATGTCCTAGTTCATGAACCACGGGCAACGTATGAGTGGCCAAGTAAGTGGTCCCGACAGTCGGGATACCAGTTACTTTGGAATAAGGCTGGGCATCTCGGACATATTCTGAGTCGTGGTCACCTTTGTGCTCATACGGCAAAGACTACCAAATCCACCGGTTAGTCCCTCAGCCGTTAGGGGTAAAACCCAATGGGACTCGGGGCAAGTAAGGCTAGCAACCTGCTTCCCTTGGTACTTTAAATATGATGCTGGCAACAATCAGAGCAAAATCCCTCGGACCTTTGGAGGTGACGGAGTCCCACCTCTAACTGACAAACCAGGGACTCCAAAGATGCGACTTGGCAAACAAATGGTAATGAGATGGGGAGCTATTAATATCAATGGGGGCTACTCTGGGAAGAAGGTAGAGCTGGCAGAGGCTGCAAGTAAGATGGGGCTGGACGTTTTAGCTGTTAGTGACATTCGGGTAAGGGGTGAGAAAGAAGAGGAAGTGGGAGAATACAAGGTCTACCTGTCAGGAGTCAAAGCAGGAATAGCACAATGGGGTGCAGTGCTTTACATCAGGAAAGAAATGGAACCCAGCGTAGTTGCAATAAGGTATGTAAACGAACGACTGATGTGGATAGATTTGACAGTGTCTAGCAAGAAAATTAGGATTGTGTCAGTATATTCGCATTGTGAAGGGACAGATCAAGATAATATGTATAGTTTTTATGAGGCACTCAGTGATGTAGTTGTTAGAGTAAAGGACAAGGACAGTGTTCTGCTCATGGGTGATTTTAATGCCAGGATTGGAAATCGAACAGAAGGGTATGAAAAGGTTATGGGTAAATTTGGAGAGGATATGGAGGCCAACAGGAACGGAAAACAACTCTTGGATTTCTGTGCCAGTATGGGCTTAGTAATCACAAACTCCTTTTTTAAACATAAGAACATTCACCGGTATACTTGGGAAGGCAGGGGAACCAGATCTGTCATTGACTATATAATAACAGATCAGGAATTCAGGAAGGCTGTGAGGGACAGACGTGTATTCAGGGTATTCTTTGATGACACTGATCATTATTTAATCTGCAGTGAAATTGGGATTGTGAGGCCGAAAGTGCAGGAGGTCAGGTCCATTTGTAGGAGGATAAGAGTGGAGAAACTTCAGGATAAGGAAATCAGGCACAAGTACATAACAGCGATCTCAGAAAGGTACCAGTTAGTTGAATGTAATCAATTACAGTCATTGGAAAAGGAATGGACAAGGTACAGGGACACAGTACTAGAAGTGGCTAAAGAATGTCTTGGAACAGTAGTGTGTAAAAGTAGGATGAAGCAAACAGCTTGGTGGAATGATACAGTCAAGGCAGCCTGTACAAGGAAAAAGAAGGCATATCAAAAATGGCTACAAACCAGAACCCAGGTAGACAGAGAAAGTTATGTTGGAGAAAGAAACAAAGCTAAACAGATAATTGCAGCATCCAAGAAGAAATCGTGGGAAGACTTTGGAAACAGGTTGGAGACTATGGCTCAAGCTGGTGGAAAACCATTCTGGAGTGTAATTAGCAGTCTTCGAAAGGGAGGTAAGAAGGAAATGACAAGTATTTTGGACAGGTCAGGAAAACTGCTGGTGAATCCTGTGGATGCCTTGGGCAGATGGAGGGAATATTTTGAAGAGTTGCTCAATGTAGGTGAAAATGCGATCAGTAATGTTTCAGATTTCGAGGTAGAATGGGATAGGAATGATGATGGAAATAGGATCACATTTGAGGAAGTGGAAAAAATGGTCAATAGATTGCAGTGCAATAAAGCGGCTGGGGTGGATGAAATTAAGTCGGAACTCATCAAATACAGTGGAATGTCAGGTCTTAAATGGCTACACAGGATAATTGAAATGGCCTGGGAGTCGGGACAGGTTCCATCAGACTGGACAAAAGCAGTAATCACACCAATCTTTAAATATGGAAACAGAAAAGATTGTAACAACTATAGAGGTATCTCTTTAATCAGCGTTGTGGGTAAAATCTTCTCAGGTATTGTTGAAAGGAAAGTGCGAGTATTAGTTGAGGACCAATTGGATGAAAATCAGTGTGGGTTTAGGCCTCTTAGAGGTTGTCAGGACCAGATCTTTAGCTTACAGCAAATGATGGAGAAGTGTTATGAGTGGAACAGGGAATTGTATCTATGCTTTATAGATCTAGAAAAGGCATATGACCGGGTTCCTAGGAGGAAGTTATTGTCTGTTCTACAAGATTATGGAATAGGAGGCAAACTTTTGCAAGCAATTAAAGGTCTTTACATGGATAGTCAGGCAGCAGTTAGAGTTGACGGAAAATTGAGTTCATGGTTCAGAGTAGTTTCAGGGGTAAGACAAGGCTGCAACCTGTCTCCACTGTTGTTCATATTATTTATGGATCATATGTTGAAAACAATAGACTGGCTGGGTGAGATTAAGATATGTGAACACAAAATAAGCAGTCTTGCATATGCGGATGACTTAGTTGTGATGGCAGATTCGATTGAAAGTTTTCAAAGTAATATTTCAGAGCTAGATCAGAAATGTAAGGACTATGGTATGAAGATTAGCATCTCCAAAACGAAAGTAATGTCAGTGGGAAAGAAATATAAACGGATTGAGTGCCAAATAGGAGGAACAAAGTTAGAACAGGTGGACAGTTTCAAGTACTTAGGATGCATATTCTCACAGGATGGCAACATAGTGAAAGAACTGGAAGCGAGGTGTAGCAAAGCTAATGCAGTGAGTGCTCAGCTACGATCTACTCTCTTCTGCAAGAAGGAAGTCAGTACCAAGACTAAGTTATCTGTACACCGTTCAATCTTTCGACCAACTTTGTTGTATGGGAGCGAAAGCTGGGTGGATTCAGGTTACCTTATCAACAAGGTTGAGGTTACGGATATGAAAGTAGCTAGGATGATTGCAGGTACTAGTAGATGGGAACAATGGCAGGAGGGTGTCCACAATGAGGAAATCAAAGAAAAACTGAGAATTAACTGTATAGATGTAGCAGTCAGGGCGAACAGGCTTAGATGGTGGGGTCATGTTACACGCATGGGAGAAACAAGGTTACCCAAGAGACTCATGGATTCAGCAGTAGAGGGTAGGAGGAGTCGGGGCAGACCGAGGAGAAGGTACCTGGATTCGGTTAAGAATGATTTTGAAGTAATAGGTTTAACATCAGAAGAGGCACCAATGTTAGCACTGAATAGGGGATCATGGAGGAACTGTATAAGGGGGGCTATGCTCCAGACTGAACGCTGAAAGGCATAATCAGTCTTAAATGATGATGATGATGATGATGATGATGATGAGTTGATAATAAATTATCAGGGCGTAAACCACTAATTTCAGTTTACTTAGTACTACTACGGAAAATGTGCTGTTTTTCTTTTTTTTAAAAAAAATCTGCATTTCTTTATGATGCAGTAGTTCATCTCATATGTCTTTCTTCCAACGCCATAAATACAAATACAATGGTTTTAGGCCTGTAGCTGTGGGGTTTTTGTCACAGGTTTAAAAAGTAATGCGGAGAGTTGTTGCTCGTCGTTGAGAAATTGGTCTGACGTTGCGTGTTTACACTCATTGTAGAGCCACAGATGATTGCGTTACGTTGAAACCACAATGCTTTTAAACAGATTTGTCTAATTATTATAGATAACAGCTTCATGGCGGACTTTTTTCTTCTCATACGAGTCAAGTGATTTCAACGGTAGATTTTTATGCTTGAATTTTTGAAAGTGTAGGGCTGTAACTCGCCATCTCTATTGTTCCGTGGGTAACAAGTTAATTTGAGAAACTGCAGAGATAACAGTTGCTAGATTAGACTGTAATGCTTATGTTACGTTACATTCCGCAAAGTTTCGTTACATTTTGTTATCACCTTGAAGGTCAAATGTTTCTGGCAGACAACGTTGACACCTGGACAAGCAGTAGGGTGGTATGTTGAACTCCAAGTTTTAATTTCTTTTTAGTCATCAGTATTTCGATTGGTTTGATCCTTCGCTCCATCTGTGCTCGCTTCTGTTAATCTTTTCATAGCCAGGTAACCATCACACCCGATAGATTTTAAATTCTGCTTTCATTTTCCTGTCTACCGTTTCTCTTCATTACGGGTCCTTCCTGCGTCATCTAGTTGCTGGATGCCTTACTAGCCTGTCCCGTCTTCTAACAAAAGTCTTCCAGTCACATCCTTCCTCAACTGTTCTTTTCAGTTCTGTTTCCTTTCGTATTTTATCTAAGTACAAAATTTTAACATTCTTCATTGGCATCAAATTTAAAATTCTTCAGTTTCTTCGTCTGATGACTTTAGTGGCCCGAGCTTCACTTATATACAATACTGTTGGTATGCAGTTTCAGGACTACGCTTTTAGTAACAAAAATATGAAACATCTCGAGAAATACATGCTTGAACATAAAATCAGATGCTAGCCAAACCTGCAGGTTGCGATGTCGTACTTGTCCAGGAAAGACACCTGTGCAATATCCTAAGTACGTTACGAGTGCCAGTCGTTGACAGAAAAATGTTCTGCGTAGCTGTGAGTGCATTGTGTCGGACCTAAGTGAATTCGATTGAAGCTAAATTGTTAGTACTCGTTTTGTGTGTGCTTCCGTAACAAAGGGGTAACGTATCGAATATTTGTACCGTATACCTGGAAAGCGGAAAAGCATCATCCGCTACCTCATTACGACGACAAAAGTGTTTGTTGAGTTATCGTGAAAGTCGGCCAGTGAAGAGGATTGTGATGAAAAATGGGAGAATGACAGCAGCAAGACAACCAAATGAACAGAGAGCTGCACGACGAACTAGAATTCCGGTACAATTCTTCAGCGATGAAAATGGTCGTAAAATGAAAATGTGGTGTCAAAGACATTAAACCTTGACTGCGGAGCAACGGAAGGAAGTCATTTGGTCGTATGAGACTTGTTAGGCACTGTTCCCAACTTCTTACCAATATTTTCGTGCTCGCGAAACTAATTGTGACGAAATGCGCTGCTATTCTGTGGCCTTTCTATTTCGTCTATCAATCCTGTTCGATAAGGGTCACAGGCTGACGAACAACGCTCAAGTAAGCAGAAATTATATGTTCGAATGTGTGTGAAATCTTATGGGACTTAACTGCTAAGGTCATCAGTCCCTAAGCTCACACACAACCTAAATTATGCTAAGGACAAACACACACACACACACATACACACACACACACACACACACACACACATACGCCCATGCCCGAGGGAGGACTCGAACCTCCGCCGGGACCAGCCGCACAGTCCATGACTGCAGCGCCTAAGACCGCTCGGGTAACCCCGCGCGGCGCAGAAATTATAAATAAGATTATAACTACCGCTAGTGCAATTAAAAACAGAATTAGTTCGAAACGACCCACCGGAAAGCAACTTATTGACTGTTGCGGAAAGTGTTGTAATGGTGTCGGTGAAGGTCTGATAACTGTGTGCCCGCTGCAGATACAAATCGTCATATTGACAGAACGCCCTCTACGTGACACTCTCACTCCACTTCTTCTTTCCTAGCTGGGAATCCTAAATCAGATTTGAACACAGCCAAGTCTGAAGAACTCATTTAGTTCCTTCACGACAGTGTTGAGCCTAATTTCACTGTTAATCTAGCTGTCATTCTCCTTTTTACTAACCCTCCTTTTTACTTTTCTTATACCAGGGGCTATAATTAAAGTGTAACTACTCACGAGGCTCCAGCGTGAGATATAATTGTGATATGGCACTGAAACTTGGTAGATACGCTAATGCATTAATGCAGCACCAATTGACGCTAGAAAAATAATTAGTTCCGCTTTTGGCCACCAGGTGCAAATCTGGCACTATACAGCATATCGTCGATGTATCTGGTGCTCATATTGAAGAAACCGTCTCAGCAGCGGTTTGACCTGTTGTGCCCTCGTCCCACTCCTGATCCATTGTGTATGGAAATGTTTCTGTGCTCCTTCTTACATTCATGGCGCCAGATTTGCACCTGGTGACAAAAACTGGAACTATTTTTTTTTCCTGTTGTTGTTAATTCTTCCGGGTTATATGGCCGTGGTCTATGGAATTCTTCTATTCCTAACGTTTCGTCCAATACTACGTTGGACATCCTCAGAGGTATGGCTGGCCCTGTTGAGTCCTGCCGACTGACGAGTCGGCCTAAATACCGAGGAAAGAGGGCGTGGTCTAGCTTGCATATAGTAGCAGAGAGGAAACTAGTCAAAGATAAAACGTAACTATCGATAATAGTCCGTCATAGAGAACAATCACTTATCGATTTTGTAACGCCACTGTACATATCTCGCTTAATTTCAAAGCCTCTTCTTTTCTATTAAAATTATCTTCATGTTTATAAATTTCAATAGCCTCCCTATACAGTCGTGGATAATAGTTCGTGGTAGCACTTAAAACTGTAGTTTTAGAAAACTTAACTGCATGGTCACCTGACAAGTGTATGTTCCGCAACGGCCGATTTATCTATTTTTCCCAGTCGGCAAAGACTTTTAGGCTCCTTCGTATTCACACTTCTTTTCGTAGTACCAATATAGTCCTTGCCACAAGTACACGGAATTTTATACACACCGCTAGATGCTGATGGTGGCCTTCTATCTTTAACAGAACGAAGTACTCGTCCTATTTTTCTGGTAGGTTTGAATACCGGTTTCACTTTATGTTTCAGCAAAATTTTTCCGATTCGATCTGTAACCTTACTAATGAAAGGTAAAGACACCGTGTTCTTCCATTGCTGTGTACCATCCTTGTCCTTTGGTCTGCAGTAATTAGGTCTTAAAACTCTATTAATTTTATTGTTTGAGTAGCCATTCTTTTCGAAGGCCTGTTTCAGATTCTTCAGTTCAGTATCCAGAAGTTCCGGCGTACAAAACCGTTTTGCCCTGTCCACTAAACTTTTGATTACACCTCTTTTTTGTTATGGGTGATGATTGGAGTTCTTATGTAAGTATGTATCAGTATGTGTGCTCTTCCGAAACACTTTATGCTTTAGACTGCCATCGGTCTGTTTCCTCGGTATTTAGGCCGCTCTCCGACGCCCGACTCGTCAGTCGGCAGGACTCAACAGGACCAGCCATACCTCTGAGGATGTCCAACGTAGCATTGGACGAAACGTTAGGAATAGAACAATTCCATAGACCACGGCCGTATAACCCGGAAGAATTATCAACAACAGTACCATCAGGTCGTGAAAGCCTTCATTGTATGATTATTTTTTTTTCCAACGTAAGTCAGTTCCGCGTTAACGCGTTAGAATATCTACGTAGTACGCTAAATACAGCCCACATTGAACCTCTGTAGGAGTTGCACTTTAGTTGTAACCGCCCGCTACTTAAGCCACATTTCGCGCTAAGCAAGCTGTCCATTTCTTTCAACAGGTTTAAGTCTTCTCCCGCATCCGGGCGTACTACTAATGTGTAAGCCGCCACACTGAGACGTTGGCGCGCCACGGCGCTTCGCCCCCCCCCAGCCATTCACCCGCCGGCTCCGGCCCCCTTCGGCCGCCTCGTTACTGTTTCAGCAGCGGCGCGGCGCGGACATTGACGGGGCCTCGACAATGGCAGCGGCCTAGGCACGCGCCGCGCCTGCCGCTACGCGGGGGATACGCCTCGCCCGCGCGCTACTACGCTCATTAAGTTTTCAGCCTAAGCGTTCGCGTGTCTTGCGCGCCGGCATAATTCTCTACAAAGTTTGTACAATGGGATATGCTGCATATTACAGCGAGTGGCGTGTTCGTCTACATTGTTTACACGCTTCCTGGGCCACGGCTGCCTCCCCTCGCCCGGCAGAGGGGTACGTCAAAGGAGGGAAGTTTTTAAAAGGTTGCCCGTCAAGGGCGCACAGCCTGTTGTAATTAAAACATGTTAAAATGTAGGCAAATTTCCCGGCAGGCCAGCTACTGCTTTTCCATACCGACCACAAAGGCCCTCGCTTTGTTTTGAGCTCCCCTCCAGAACGACTAATAACCGCACATACCCGATTATATTTTCTTCCTGTCTCAAAAATAGGGACTTTCTTAAAAGCTGATCCATTGGATCGGCGTTGACTCCAAGAAAGAAAAAGTATGTGTTCTTAATTCTATGCATTTGGTGTACCACAATTCGTTAATATTAAAAGAAAGATATATTTGACAGTCACCAAGTGCTGTTTAGGGAATACAGTGTGTCCACAATGAAACTCCAACATTTTAATATCTTTCTCATTTCAGATGGTGGACCTGTGAATGCTGAAGGGGCAGATAGAGCAACTCCTCCGTTCTGTCACTCAAACAATTTCATATGAATTTAGTTTAGCTTTGATTTTATTGTCTTTAATTATTTTAATTGGTAGCTTTAACATGTTTGATTTTTTAAATTATCGGGTTTATTGCTGTTTTATTATTATTTCTTTTCTCTTAGCTTTAGCTTGTTTTACTTCTTGTTTAGCCATTTGTGGTGTGCAAATTTGATACGCCCAGTGGCCGTAGTGGAGCTGCAGTCAATTCTTTTAGTAAAATGGAGGATATGAAGGAGAGTGCACAAGTGGTCTGGTGGTATGCAGAGACAAAATCGACGACTCAAGTGCAAAGAAACTTTCGTCGAGTTTACAACAAAGCGCCCCCGTCGTTCAAGACCATAAAGAAGTGGTGTGATCAGTTTTTGGCTACTGGGAGTGTTGTGAAAGGGCATGGTGGTGGTAAGCCTGGGATCAGCGAACATCATGTGGAACAAGTGCAGCGGTAATTCGAACAAAGTCCACAGAAGTCAGTGCGACAGGCATCGCGAGAACTTCGTATGAAACGTTCAACAGTGCTTCATCAGCGATTACGTTTGTACGCATATAAAGTGCAGGTTGTGCAAGAAATCAAGCCTGATCGACTAAAGCGAGAACAGTTTGCATTTGTCATGATAGATCGCATTGCCGCGGACGAGACATTTTTACCACGCGTGATGTTTACTGACGAGGCAACCTTTCACGCGTCAGGGGCTGTCAATCGTCACAATGTGCGCTTCTGGCGGTCCGAAAATCCACATGCACCTAGGGAACACATGCGCGACAGTCCGAAAGTTAATCTGTGGATTGGTTTGATGATAAATCGCATTTGGGCCGTTTTTCTTTCAGGAGCCGACTGTGGATGCAGCCATCTACCTGGACATGTTGGAACAATTTGCCGTGCCACAGATAACAGACCTGCAGCCAAATCTGTTTCAACAGGACGGTGCACCACCCCATTGTAGCCTTGATGTCCGAAAATTTTTAAATGACACATGACACGACAGACTGGCCGTGGAGGTCCAATTCCTTGCCCGCCACGTTCGCCCGACATAACCCTCCTCGATTTTTTCTTGTGGGGTTATGTGAAAGACCGGGTATACACTACACCAGTAAAGGACCTGGAAGACTCGAAACAGCGCATAACAATTGTCATCAACTCTATCACAGAACAGATGTTCCGCAACACATGGCACGAAATCGATTATAGACTCGATATTCTTCGTACTACCCGTGGCGCCCATGTTCAAGTGTACTGAACCGTCCACCTCTGTATGAAAACTTGATGAGCTGCTGTATGATTTCCCTGTATTTGTTCGTCAATAAATTGTGTTTCCTCTCATATTTTATGAGTTCAAATGTTGGAGTCTCATTGTGGACACCCTGTATAACTTTACTAACCAAGGAAATAATTTTCCTGAATCAGTCTG
The DNA here is from genome assembly GCF_021461395.2 of Schistocerca americana. Taxonomy (NCBI): domain Eukaryota; kingdom Metazoa; phylum Arthropoda; class Insecta; order Orthoptera; family Acrididae; genus Schistocerca; species Schistocerca americana. Next base: position 373,374,903 of record NC_060122.1, on the reverse strand, counting down.
CTGGCATTCTGGATATTTTATTAATAAAACCGTCTATATCGCGAAATATAGGTCTGGTACTTTATTTAAAAAGTCGTTTACGCTGCTGCATCATTAGATGAGAACTTGTTGTTGTGGTATTCAGTCCGAAGAATGGTTTGATTCAGCTCTCCATGCTACTCTATCCCGTCCAAGTCTCTTCATCTCCGAGTAACTGCTACAGCCTACATCCTTCTGCATCTGCTTACTGTATTCACCTCTTGGTCACCCTCTATGATCACCCCCCCCCCCCCCCCCCCCACTTTATCGACCGATCCCATCTTGTAGTCGGGCTGTGTCACAAATTTCTGTTATCATCAATTCTTTTCAGTACCTCTTCATTAGTCACGTGATCTAATCTTCAGCATGTTCTGTAGCATCACATTTCAAAAGATTCTGGACTGTTTATCGTCCATATTCCACTTCCATATATGATTACAATCCATACAAATACTTGGAGAAGAGATTTCCTGACAAATCTATATTCGATGTTAACGAAGCTCTCTTCTTCAGAAACGCTTTTCTTGCCACTGCCGGTCTGCATTTTATATCCTGCCTACTTTGTCCATCTTAATATTGCTGCCCAAATGGCAAAGCTCATCCATACTTTGCGTGTCTCGTTTCCTAATCTAATTCTCTCAGCATCATTCGATTTAATTCGTCTGCATTCGATTATTATTGTTTTGCTTTTGTTGGAGTTCCTCTTGTATCCTTGTCTCAAATCACCGTCCATTCCGTTCAACTGCTCTTCTAAGTTCTTTGCTGCCTCCGATAGAACTGCAGTGCCATCGGCGAAGTTTTTGTATCTTTTCCCTGGACTTTAATTCCTACTCTAAATTTTTCTTTGGTTTCTTCAGAACTTAGAACCTATAATGTTGCGTTCAGTGTCTAATTCACGAATAAGCGGGGCGCACGTTTTATTGATTGATTGATTGTTTTACAAATTCTGGGTTTTGATCTGATGATACCAGTAGCCGAAACGACGTTATAAACTAAGTAGCTTATATATTAAGTAATATAGATGCTTCTATTCGAAAATGAAACCGTCATTCACTAACAGTTTCGATCAACTGCTCATTAGGTATTTTAAGTTATTTTCATCACAATGCGTTGTATCGTTCTTTTTCTATTATCTCCACAATAAGAATGATGCCATACAGACTTTTACGATACTTTATGAATACCGGGAGATTCAAACTGGTAGTGAATAAATGTTTATTTCATCAATAGCTCTTAATGATTCTTACATATTTTTTCTTTAAGTACCTCACAATTTGTGGCCTCGAAAAAGTTGTCACTGATACCGCCACATATAATAAATTCGCAGTAAAGACAAACAAATACGAACAAGACATTCTGCCTTTGGGCTTCATTACCTCATACATCTCCCATCCTGGATTATATCGTACAGTGTAAGACTGGCTCCAATCAATGGGCATCGCACGCTTCGCGGTAACTAAAGTATGTTATAATACGAAGAAACGTACTGTTATGGTGCCAGACACAGTTAGACTTTCGCGGAACAGGAACGTAACCAGATGTGTATCGAATCTGCACTCCAGTTTACCGACAGTTGGCGTAATACGCTAGTCAGCCTAAGCGTAGTTTTTGGAATCTTTCCAACAACATATGGCTGGTTTCCATGATCCACTCAGAAATACAATGTATATAGCAGTTGAAAAATAAAAATAATTAGAGTAAAATTCAAATTATGCTTAAGCAGACGGCGTACACTTCATCCTCCGCCTTAGAATAAGATATAGCAACACGAATACCAACTGAAATAAAATAACATTAAATACTGAACAGAAAGCGTGCACTGTATCACAGTGGCACTAACACTAGCATAGAAGAAGAGTACTGGACTACTACACCTTTCTTCGAGTCTTCACATATGTAGTTTTGACATATTCATGGCACAGAAAATCATCGGCAAAGCTCTGTCTCCATTCTATAACTGTAACACAACAAAGAGGGAAAGCAACGGCTCGTATTACTAAATAATTATTTGTAAACAGTGTATTAGTGCGCTACTGCCGTTTTAGCTTGAACTTTGTCCTTACATTGTGACACGTTTTAAATTGTTCAGTCGATTTAGTGGCAGTGTATGAAAACTTTGCTATAAATTCGTTTAACCCATCCTCACGAAAAGCGATATCCAGATATAACAGTGATAGTAACAAATGCCGATGTCTGTACTCGATCATCAATACTACGTTGCAAGTGCCGATTAGTAAATTATTTGGTAAGTGCACAAATTTGCATCAACAGCCTCGACCCTTTTGTGTAGCACATCGTACACAATAAATTTTAGTGGGGCCCAGGAGCACACGATTACAGCACGGCTGAAAATCGCCGACAATCCTACAATAATTCGCTATATCCATAGAACTGCCAGCTGTGTACGTACTTCAATGATGCGTCTCGTGTAAAGGGTAAAAATGCTTCCTCCTAAGAGCAACGATCGTTTCTCTTACAGTATGCTGGTCATCATTTCAAAATTTAATCTACGTAACTTTACTTACATATGACTGAAATCTTATGTTGTTTCGCAGCTGCATTAGTATCGACTGAAATTTCAAAGAAAAGAACGTGTTCTTACCACTCTACATGTTGCAGACGTTGACAATGTCCAGATGTAAGAATAAAATTCGTTAAGAACTTACCGCCTCTACAGCACTTAGCTACAGACATAAGAAAGATGCATCTACCGACAATTGGAAGAAAATTTAAAATTGTTATGGAGATTTTCCTCAGCTGTATACAGTTTCTATCATAATTTGGCTCTCTTTAATGAGAATGGAAAACAGTTTTTACAGCAAGCAGTACACAACAGGTAGCTAATTGCGAAAGGGTTTGTTACAACCGAGTAAACAGCTGTGGAATAAACCTATACCTCTCATATCGCGCTAACCTCACAACTTTGAGCTCAATTTATTGACTACGAACTCATACACAAACGTTTACCCAAAAGTTTAACTCACTTTAGTTGGTGATTGTAATCTGCATTATAAACTACAAAATTCCTGACGTTCGCTTTCCGAGTGATGCATAGGAGCAGTATTGGCAGTGAGTGTCAAAATTTACAAAGCCATTTCCCTTGAAACATTATGGCCAGTCATTGGCAAATACATCTCATTTCTGTAGACGATTTCAGACTCTGCGTCTATCTCAAAAGTTTATAAACAAAAGGACAGTTCAACTTTCATCTGTTATAGCAGAGATGTTACTACGAAACTAACTCACGTAGATGATAGGCTACGAAACGTCTGTTGGAAATGACTCGTGAAATCGCAGACTATCGCCTGGCTGTACTGACTGAGCTAGTGAAACATGTGATTTTCGCTGCACTTCGTGCTGCACAGTTTAATAAACGGGACACATGGTCTTACCTGAACCGCTTTAAACATGTGCGAACAACGTGCATTAGATTTATAACCTCCATATTTTTATTTTTATGCATGAAATTACAGCTGCGATTACTCGAAAGTAGTCATTTAATGAAATATTCTTGCTGTTAATAAATAGTTTAAGGTCATATAACCCACATCTTCAGATGACTCATGCGGAAAAGAATCTTTCCTTCATTAAGTATCAGGTTGTATTTTTTTCATAGTTATGTGACAGTCACAGGGATCAGAATTATCCACATTGGGCAAATGAAATTTAATACCTGCACAACCCAAGTTAATTTTAGAATTTATTATAACAGAATCTATATTCGATCATATTACATTTTCCGAGTAGCTGAGACCAAATTACAGAAATTAACAATAACAGTAACAAAAATATTATTTCTCAGACCTTATAGGTGGCACACTGCTGAATTTTTCTGTATGAATACAGGCTGCAAGCTAGGAAGAACTACTTGGTTGCAAACTGAAACTACCACATCAAAACCTGTACAAGAACATCATCTTCGTGTAACTGTGCAGTAAGAGTGTTGTAACATACCTGAAGCAAAAATAGCTTCACCATTCAAAAAATAGAACTCTAACACATTTTTATTCTGGCGGTTATTAATTATTTTTGTCACATAGTTCAATTTCTGGTTATATGAATGGTATTTCCTTCAGGCTGAAATATACAACAAAAAAATTAGAAGGCGGGCGTTGTGTTTCCCTGAGGCAGTACTCATGGTTTCTGTGAGGTAATTGAACCTGTGTAACCCTTTCTAAATATCATTTAAGCCCGTTAATCGCTGTCGTTATTTAGAAGATCTTTCAAGGAACAGGCAGTAACGTATATTGCTAAATATTAAACAGACGATGTCTTTCTGCAATTCAGAAGCTATATTTTAATCGAGATATACTGAAGGACTAACCGTTTAATGACAAAAATCACCGTATAAGCTATTATCTGAGGCATTTACTGTAGTCGCTATCAGTGAGAAACTCCAAGCCAGAAGATGATACGCACATATCTGCTAGCAACAACTATAAATTCTTACATTGCTGGAAAATCCAGATGAGCTGGGGCTTTTGTTTTTAGGAATATATACATCACAGATTCGGGAGAAGACGTAAGACACTGTGTTTAAAATATCTACAACATTCACTCTGAAATATAAGACTGTGAGGAAAGAATCATTTGTGATGGAGGTACTGAAGCAATAAATAAGAACATAATACGCTAGATTGTTTGCAGGAAGGATATACGATATAATCAAAATGATAAGTTGAAGTCAGGCTTGGAAGACGGGGGAAGAAGTATTTTAAAAATACAAGAAAAGAAAAAAGAAGCAGTGAAGATTAGAAAAATTACCATTGTATATGCATAGTCACACAAGATTTGTTTCCATATTGATTGGTTTCTAATATTCGCTGGTCGTGTAACTAGATGTTTTCCAGTTTTCGGTGGGACACCAAACGTCTCTTGTTATTTGTACCGTAGTTATGACTACGCAGAACGAAGAAGGTGGCTCTCACCAGAGTAGTCAGGTGAGGCTACGATGGCTGCGGCTGCGACAGCCAAGCAGGCGGCCCCCAGAAGCAGCAGCTGCAGCGGCGCGGACATCGTGCGGCTGCCCAGACAGGGAGAGAGTACGCAGCGTGTGTGCCGCTCCATGCGTGCGCGCCGACACACGCATGCCGACTGGCCGCCGCGGCGCCTGCCTCGCCGAGTATACCAGCCCGCGAGACGCCGTCGCTGCGCAGGCGCAGATGCGCCAGGGGAGGACGGTGGCGCCTGGTCGGTAGGCAACCACGTGCGACTCAACAGCCACCTGCCCTGCCGCCGAAGACGTGCCGATATCTACCTGAGTACACGTTTTTTGAAGGTGATCTACCCATATAACAATGTACAAGGAGGATACTGAGATTTCTTCTAATCTGAAACGCACACAGACTAAGTATATTACCTTAAGGAAACGCAGTGACTATATAGCTGTTTAGCTTTGTGTACATTTCAGTCTCAGATCACTCAGATGTTATTGTTATCGGTTATAGCTTTATACCAAGTCATTATTTGATGGTCTGTTTAAAAACAAAGAAACAGGATGAGAAAGTGTTTTCACTATCAGTACCTCTCTGAGACTGTTCTGCATACGAGATAGTACGTAGCATAATTAAGTATGTATGACTGTGTATGGATTATAAGTGTTCGATTATCACAAATATTTACAAAATATAGATATCGGGAGTATAAATACCGATGTTTCAACATTGATAATAAAGTCTCTGCCACATCGTAAGATTACCGTTGAAGACAAAATATAGGATTTCGAAGAGGCCAAGAACCAAGCTACTTGTTACCACTGTCAATGTTTTTTCCGTCATTTAAACGAATACTTTTCTGATCATGTCTCATAATGGCATTAGTGCGGTGGCTGAAGGAGTTGAAATAACATTTGGAGAAAATGACACGCATCGCGTTTTGCCGACATCCTCAATTTCATGGCAAAGATATCAGCACCTACTTAACACTGATAAATTTCCTGATGTCAATACTGCTGTGAAAAGGATTGGAACTTGCTTCAAACAAAGTGTAATAATAAGTGATGAGCCAATAAAAGAACCAGAGTAGAAACAAATTCTAAAATTATGCACCAGATCGAAGGCAATCTTCTTTAAAGCCGAAAGACATCTTTTTTAAGTTGCGTTCAGTGATTAATAATATCAATAATTACCGTGTTAGTGCAGCACCCACTCTATAAGCCATAGATATTGTAGACATGGCATATCGTTGTGACATTCAGCAGCATACAGAAAAGGCTACGTGTGACATTTCCGCAGAGAGTACCTTGCAAACAGTAAAATTAACCCAATAACTAGTACGATGAATACAGAGACATCTGATAGACAATCAGTAGTGACTGTTGTTGAAAATCTGAAAAAATGCATCAAAACATAAATGAAAAGTCAATTAATACCAACAGAAAATGTTAACAAATCGGCCATATAAATGTTGTTTGACCCCAGATTCAATGACACACGTTTTCCATATGGTTTATCATGCTCTAATGATATCAAAACCGTCAATGATTTACTCGCAGTTGTTGACACGACTGTCAGTTAGGATGGGAAACAAGTTATTAGATTAAAGGAAAACAGTGAAACCAATTATGATTAACGGAGAACATTACGAAAGACTGCAAGAAAAGAGTAATTTCGAAACTAGAACGGAAACAGATCGACGATCACAGTTCCGTTATTATGTGAAAAATCGCCCTCTAGGTTTTAAATAAGATCAACTAGAAGTAAAGTAACCAGTAATACCTATCAAATAATCAGAAACCTGCACTCAAGTATTCGAGCGATATATCAATATCGTCACCTTCTGAAAGACCTTAGAAGCAGAATGTAATGGGTCAGAAATGCCATAGTCGGAGGGGGAAACTTCTATAGTTTGTGCAAACAAAGTCTGAGAAAGTAGTATTAATTTTAGGGTTCTGTATCTCAATCGGTAAAAACGGAAACCTTATAGGATCATTTAGCTGTCCATCTACATTCCTATCTTTCTATCCGGCTGTTACAGCCCCTTTTTTCAGGAACACATAGATGTATCAAGTTGAAATTTATGTCTACAGTCGCTTGGCGATGTAATAAACGTTAACTTCTAAGTCAGTCCAATCAAAGGCACTCTTCTTTATGTCACATATTTTGATACTCGCAAGTTCAGTCTTCAAAATCTACAGAGTTCTTCAGAATCATGACATTTGTTATGAAGCGAAATTTCACACACAAGTAAATGAAAAATTCCGAAAATTGTTTATTTGTAGTTATATCAGTCGAAAAAGTCTTTTTTCTTTTGTTATCCGTCTTCAATCTTTACATTAAAACATTTTCAGGGTTTCTGGATTCCCTGGGACTGATATCTTGCCGGTATCAATTTCGACAAGAGGCAAGAGTCGTCGAGATTCTCGATTACCAGGACGGATGAACGGGCTATATACATAATTAATTTTGCATAGAACCCTCGGTACCCAAGTGGCAAAATGTTTTGCTATATTTATTAATTAATGTTGTTGTTGTTAGATGTGTGAATATGTTGCTTTTTACGCCGTTCTATACACTCTTCATTTGACATGAATTTTAAAACATCGATGTTTTGGAGGCGACTATTTTCGTTTATCGATGCTAAGACTTCGACGATGAAATTAAAATCGGCACCGACGGATTTTCAGAATCGTGCATCCATAGTATAGATGCTAGATCAATTTGAAATTCAGTTTCTTAGTATTTTACTATTTCACTTTTTCTTTTTCTTTTAAATAGTTCAACTGGTGATAACTTAGTAATGCATCGAAATAAGTGCAACGTGGAGCTGAAATATATTACAAAAAAGTTCAAACTCATACAAGAAGAAAATATAAACTTCGTTCCTTTACTAGAATGAATCTTCTACAAGGCAGCGAAGTATGTGTTATTTTGAAACTAACTGGTAGACCAAAACTACCTGCCAGACTCGGCATCGAACATGGGAACAAGCGTTTCAAGGCCTATTCAGTTCTGCCTCTCCGACGTTCCTACTTTCCAGACTTCTCAGAAGTTCTCATGCATACCTTTTAAAACCAAACTGGGCTACAGGTACGCAGGAATGTAATGACCCAACATTTCGTATTGAAGAAACAGCTCACGTCAGATAGTTTGTACATGTTTCATAGATCATTTGAACGATTCTTTTATACAAATTATGTGGAACGAGTCAGTTAACATTAAATGTATACATGATTGGTGCAAACATTAATCAGCACATTATTTTTAGTCCTATTCATGTAACAACATCAAAAAATAAGTTTGTCTCGTTGTTTTACAGGTTACGAGTATCTAAATATAAATTCGTCCATGGAATAGAAGGCGTTGTCCAAGATAAAGGATTCTAGGTTAGATCTAAAATTTTCTTTATTACTTGTCAGACATTTTATGTAGTTAGGCAAATGATCAAAGATTTTTCTTGCTGCACATTGAATTCCTGAGTCAATGACAGTTTATTGGTAGATATTGAAGGTAATTTTTTCTGTTGTGCTATAGATATGGACCTCACTGCTTTTCTAAAATTATGATGGAGCAACTATGAAGAATTTCACTATCGCATATGTGTATAGTGACGGCGCAATTAATAGATCCTTGAAGAGGTACCTTCATCACATCCATAGATGAACACCATATTTTTTCCTTACTGTTCGCTTTTGTGCAATCAAGCCATTCTTTCTGTTACTTACCTCAGAAAATTACTCCATATTATTGAGTGGATATGTGCTAAATATATCATGAAGTTAATTTGTTTGTTTCCAAGGTTATCAATTATTCGAAGAGCAAAAGTAACTGAACTTAACTGTTTGAGGAGCTCATTCGTATGTTTCATCCAGTGCAAGTGTTCGCCAACATGTATACAAAAAACCTTAGGGCATTCTACCCTATTTCCTTACTCCTGCTTATGTGTTACATCAACTGTTGCTGTGACTCTGAATACAATATGTTTATTCATAATTTCGGGGGATTTCATTTTCTAAGAAACATTTAATAATTCTTTGGAAAATATCATTTACTTTCTATTCCTTGCTTCTTCTCTAACAGGATTTATTATAACACTGCAAAAAGTACTAATTCTGCTTTTTGAATGTTGAGCGGAAGGTCATTTTCATATAGACTCACGGAAAAAAATTGCAACACAAGAGAGATTTATGCGACATAAAAGAAAGTTGTTAGGCATATCTCTACATCTCAAAGATGATGTCTATTCAAATTTTGCGCCAGTCGCATGAGAATAGAGCTAGTAGCGCCACCATGAGGTTGAAAATCAGGTTTGCCTTAAATACACGCTATAACGGTCGTGATCGTTAGCTACCTTTGCGATTGGACGTGGTACGTTTATGTTAGCCAAGAAGACTTTGAGGCGAAAAAGCTGCTATTAGCAACACCTCACTGAATTTGAAAGGTCATTTAACAGGGCAACGCTGGATGTTACTTCGGCGATACCGCAGAAAGACTTCGCAGGAATGTAACCACTGTACGTAATTGCTGGCAGCTGTGGTCACGAGAACGTACGGTCGCAAGAAGACCAAATTCCAGACGGGCACGTGGCACTACCGAGAGGGAAGACCATCGTATTCAGCGTATGGCCCTGGCCCATCGTACTGCATCTACAGCAGCAGTTTCAGCAGTACTTGGCACTACAGTGACACAACGAACTGTTACAAATCGGGTACTTCAAGGAATGCTCCTAACCACAGCCCCTGTAGCGTGCATTCACCTGACCCCAATCCACCACTGTTCGTGACTTCAGCGGTGTCAAAAGAGAGCTCTTTGGAGGGCAGGGTGCAAGTATGTGGCATTTTTTATGAATATTGGTTCTGCCTCGGTGACATTGATGACCGTGTGCTAGTTAAAAGAGGCCAATCGAGGTCTGCAGTCAACCTGTCTGCGTGCTAGGCACACTCGACCAATACCTGGATTTGTGGTCTGGGGTGCGATTTCATATGACAGCGGGAGCACTCTCGTGGTTATCCCAAACACCCTGACTGCAAATCTGTACGTTATTCTGGTGATTCGACCTGGTGTGCTACCATTTATGAAGAGCATTCCAGGGGGTGTTTTCAACAGGATAACGCTTGACCATATACCGCTGTTGCAAGCGAATATGCTCTATACAGTGTCAACACGTTGCTTGACCTATAAGATCGCATCTGTCTCCAATCGACCACATATGGGACTTCATCAGACAACAACGCCACCGTCATCCGCAAGTAGGATTAATCATCAGTGCATTGACTGACCAAATGCAATAGGCATGGAATCGCATCCCACAAACTGACACCCCGCACCTGTGCAACACGATGCATGCACATTTGCATGTTTGCATTCAACATTCTGGCGGTTACACCGGTTATTAATGTACCCGCATTTCACATTTTCAGTGGCTTATCACAGGCTTACATTAACCCGTGATCGTGCAGTGTTAATCACTTAATTATGTTACCTAGAAATATGTATTCCCAAAATTTCATTTCTCTGCATTAATTATTTTTGGTGTTGCGATCTTTTCCCGTCAGTGTATAAGGACTAGGAGTGGATCAAATATTGAACTCTGTCCTGCTCCCTTGGTGATTCTTCCCAGCCACTAAAATTTTCTTCCCTTCCAACATTTTAGGAATTATTGAGCACAACATTCTGGTGTCTGGCTTCTTTTTTAAATAGGACTCAAAGCGTTTATGTGTAAAGCCTTCAATTCCATGAAACTTGAGTTTTCCTAAGAGATTTAACATTATCAACACAGAGCTAACAAAATTTGGACAAGAAGCTACTGTTGGCGTAGGAAGAAGGCCTTAGCATTTAACAAATGTGGAAAGGCCTATAGAAATTACTAAGGACTGACATCGAGCCATTATAGATGCCACTGTCGAGAATCCAGTGTGTCACACTGTCTCTGCAGGGACGTTATGCAAACTCTGTGCGTTCTATTTTCTGCACATTATATCAGAGGATCCTCCCCCCATGAACCATGGACCTTGCCGTTGGTG